>NC_088926.1:9557500-9560000 GCF_038396675.1 Hydra vulgaris | reverse complement strand
AGAGTTCAAATTACAATTTAGTTTTATTTGCCAATTCAATATATATTATAGCCACGTTTAATTGCGTTTAATAATATTTTGCGATATTTTATACAGCGCATTTAAGCATTGGTTCAACGTTATATTTCAACCTTTACTCGACGTCTTTGAGTCACGTTAAATCGACGTTTTACTAACAACGTTACAAATCCTTGCAAAATAGACTGCTTTAACAGCGTTTATACAACGCTTTTTATGTAACGCTTTTTCAACGTTTAGTTGCGATGCTTTTGTAACGTCATTTAGTAACGTTTTTTCAACGTTACGCAATAACGTTTAATCAACGTCTATTAAACAACGTTACATATCTTTGCAAAATCGATTACTTTGTCAACGTTTCCGCAACATCTTTTGCGACCGGTTTTCAACGTTGATTCAACGCTGACATGTTTGCTGGGTACCTCACACACTAAGGAACATTTATGGAAAGTTGGAATATTTGAGTAAACAAAAAACTATTTAATAAAAGTTTTATTTTTTATGTTAAAATGTAAATGCTATAAAAATTTTTATTTATTTTAGAAGTTTTTTGATACATTCAAAATATTTTATATTAAAGGGTGCGGCTAAGCATGGCTTAGTTGGTCAAAAAGTGATTTTTTTTTTTTTTTTGTATACATTTAAAAAATTTTATATTAAAGGGTCTAAAAAAATGTATACAAATATCTTGATATTTGTATACATCTTTTTACAGTAGCTTAATATAGAATTTTTTGAATGTAACAAAAAACTTCTAACACATCGCTCAATAAGTCCGTAGGATGACATATAGATGGCAACGCAAATACCGAATCCGTATTGTTTTTAGAAAGTACCAACCTTCAAACGATATCTGTCAAAGTTTCATGACAATCGGACCATTATTTACCAAGTTACCCAGCAAACATGTCAGCGTTGAATCAACGTTGAAAACCGGTCGCAGCGTAGAAAAAGCGTTACAGTCACAAAAACAACGCGCTTTCAACGTTGAATCAATGTTTGTTATTGTATACTAAATCGCGGTAAATTTAAACGTTGAATAAGCGTTGAAATTGTAACGTAATTTAGCTTCTCAAAAAAAGACGTTTATTCAACGTGGAATCAACTTACGCAAAAAGCCATTTTAGAAACGATTCAAAATCTATGCTTTATCAACGTTAAAAATTAACCGCTTTATAAACGTCACATTTTCAACGTTGAATAAGCGTATAAATATCAACTTATATTATCTTCTCAAAAAACCGCGTATATCCGACGTTGAATAAAAGTACGCAAATAATCACTGTAAAAACGTCGCAAAGGTTGCAGGTTGAAGGTTTATCAACGTTAGACATATGCTGCTTTTTCAACGTATTTAAGCTATTTATGAAACAACGCTTGTTCAACGTTACATATACCAACGTTGAAAATGTGGTAGTTAAAAAACGTTGAAAAAGTGTTATTTTGCCAACGTTAATGAAACGTTGTTTTGACAACGTTGAGGAAGTGACACATTGAAAAATATTCTCATTAACTAGCCATTACAAAAATAATTTGCCGTAAAGAAAAGGCAATGAAAACTTGATAGAATGCATGCAGATGGTATAGAAAAAATATTTTGATAAAGTTATGTTTTATAACTTCTTTTTATTGCGGCTAATAAAAAGAAGTTATAAAAACTTTTAGATTTTGCATCAAATTGTATATGATATACATGAATCTCAGAGTATATTCGGTTTATTCAGGTTATTTTTGTTGATGATTTATTTGTTTTAAAATGACCATTTTAATAAATTGCAAAGTTGTATTAAATATGTTATTTCTAAGTTACAAATAGCACTTAATTTTAATAAGATTCAGATGTTTTAAGTAATATCAAAATTAGTAAAACATAATAAGTCAAACTAAATTTAGTCTGTTCACAGACTAATTTTTTTATTTATTTGAAATACTTTAAACACCTTACCCTAATTATCAAGCAAATAGTCAGTATAAAATCTTCGACCGATAATGAAAGTATGCATTATTAAGTTTTTTTTAAATAAAAACACTTTTGGATAAGAAACTTTATTTCCATTTTTTTGAAAAACTTCTAATTTTAATAGGAAAAGTATTAAGTCCTAATTATAGAGTTGGTGTTGTATATTTAATTCTAACATTTATTCTTTATCATATATTTTTATTTATTTTAATAATATGTATTTATGCATATATATATGGGTAAATTTATGAATATATATAAAAGAAATATATACATTTTATATATGTATATATAATGTTTATATTTCTAGTCCTAATTTTAGAGTTATTGTTGTATATATAATTCTAACATTTATTATTTATCACATACCTTTGATATGTATTTTTATTTATTTTAATATTATGTATTAATGCATGTAATTATGAATATAAATATATATATATATATATATATATATATATATATATATATATATATATATCAGAAATATATACATTTTATATATACACATATATATATATA
>NC_088926.1:9512500-9542500 GCF_038396675.1 Hydra vulgaris | reverse complement strand
TGTTAAAATAAATAAACTTTTTTATAGCATTTACATTTTAACACACAAGGTAAAACTTTTATTAAATAGTTTTTTGTTTACTCAAATATTTAAAAAATAGCTTTCCACAAATGTTTCTTAGAGTGTTAGGTACATATTTAGTTAGAGATTTTAAAGATAATTCATTATTTTAAGTTTGAAAACTTTTTGAAAATCGAAAATGTCAATTTTTACAAAATAAAATATGTCAAGATATCTATTAAAATAGATATTTCAAGATATATATATATATATATATATATATATATATATATATATATATATATATATATATATATATATATATATATATATATATATATATATATATATATATATATATATATTAACTTATGAAATCTCTAGCTAGCAATATATAACAAGCTACGCATTAGTGTTATTCATGTTTAAACGAGAAAAGCAATCAGATTGTTCAATGAATTAAGTTTATGTTTATTTTACTTTATTAAGTTATTAGAATATTCAAGCACACTAAATATTCCGTTTTATTTTTTTTGGCTGAGACGAATAGGCTTTGTGGGGGAAAAAAACTGTTTAAAATTTTGAAGTTTTATCTTTGTGTTATAAGATCTTCATAATTGTTTATATTATTTATAACAATCCATACCAAAATTAGATATTCTGATGTGAATTAAATTGCTAGGCAGTTCAAGAAGCTATGCAAAAACAGTGTTTGTAGATTTTTGAACTAGAATTTTCAAATTAAATGAAAATAGAGTATTTATGATAAATTGATAAGACAGTAATAACTTTTAATTTTTATTTTTTAGGTATTGGCAGGTTGTATTTGACGACTTCCTGCAACAAGGTTAAAACAACAAACCAATAAAAATATTTTTCATAACAGCACGTTCTAAGAAGAATTTACTTATATTACATAAGTTCTTTAAATAATTTTCGGAGATAGTTTAATGCTGGTTTTTTACCAAATCTTAATTTTAAAAAGTTATTTTGCATATAGATTTTTAGTTTTTCATAACTCATTTTTATTCAGGAGTAGAGTTATAAATGGAGTGTCTAATTTTTGTAATAGTTTTCTGCAAATATCAGTTTAACATTATGTTATCAATGTGAGAGTATAATCTCAACATATACAACAAAAATAGTATGATAAAGAATTTAGATTTATGATCTTTGTTTCTTATTAATCAAATACAAGTTAACCGAAAAATGTCTGCACCAATAGAAACCAAATGTAGAAAACTTTCGATATTAATTGGTCTATTGAAATTTTTAATGGTTTAATATTATAAATTATAATATTATTTTAATTTTATATATTTTATTATAAATTATTTATTTTATTTATAATTTTATAAATTATTATTATTATTACTATTATAAATTTTAACATGGTTTCTACTTACAATGACTGTTAGTGTGAAAACACGCGAAACCTGGCATTCGGGAGATTTTTGGACAAAAATTATCGCCGCATAAGTTTTATGCAACGCTAATGTGATTCTTGCAGATAGCCAAGCAAAAAAAAGTGTCAAAGAAATAGTCGCAATAAATTTGAACTAACAAAAATAATTTTTCATAAAGACTTACTTTTTCAAACATTATTTAATTTCATGTTCACACATTTTTAACCCTAAAAAATAGCGGTATGGTTCTCAAATGTGATTTAGCATTGTCATGAATAATCTTTTCGTTAATTTTTAGCTATTAAGGACCTTCAAGGACACCTATGAGGATTTTGAAGAAAGGCTCCATCCTCTTTCTTAGCGAAGTTTTTTTTATGACCAAAGCGGTCATTGAACCTTAGAAACTTAAATTCATAGGTTGGTGCTCTAACCACTTGTCCGCAGGTGCATATTTATCAATCTATATATTTATTTATTTTATAATTCATTATTCTTGCTTATCAGTTAATAAACTTTTAGTAATATTTACAGGTTACAAACTAAAACGCTCTGTAATAAGATTAAATTTCATGTTGTGACAAATAATCATGATACCTGGCTTTAGTAGAATTTCTCTTGCTAATAGCTATCCCGTTTTCAGACTTTCGGAAGGCATGAATGTTATCAAAACGTTGTATTACTTTACTTTAAAAATAAACTTTTAAAAGGTTGAGAAATAGCCTGATGTTTAAATAATAGCTAAAAACACTGATGAATTAGATTTAAATTAAATTTTGATTTAATTTTTGGAATTCATATAAAAATCTTTTTTATATAATTTCCAAAAAGAAAAAGATTTGTTTAACAATTGTTAATTATCTATAACATTTATACGCATACGTATTTAACAAAAAGTATTTACGTAATCATAACCATCTGTTTATTGTTTAAAATATTTGATCATTAATAAATAATTATCGTTCCCATGGGACATAAAATTTGTTGAAATTTATTCATCCAAAGTTTTTGGACTAAAGAAAAAAGTTATTGTTAAAATGTAATGTAACTTAGCACTCTATATAGAATCTATAACAATTTTATAATATAACCTATAGTGTTTTAATATATATTTTAAAATGTTAAATAATATTATTTAAAGTATTTAAAATGTTAAATTTGTTTTCTTTTTTTTGTTTTGTTTTCCTATTTGCAATCTCTGTATAATTTGTTTTGCAAATGATAAAAATAATAATAGTAATAAAACTAACCTTTAAGAAGAAATATATTTAAAAAGTAAAAGATAAGATTTCTTCTTAGAATAATTTAAAACGCGGAAACTTGAAGAAGACCGGCTATTCCTATCATCAAGAACCACTAAAATTAAATATGTTATATAATGGCTCGTTAAATAAAATATTTGTTTTACTTTAAACTTGCGTTTATAAAATAAAATAGACTATTGATTCAAAATATTTTAAAGTCAATGATTGTATTTCTCATTGAAAAAAAATAGTATATTAAGATTTTGTTAAAAAAAATTGAGAAATATTTATATTATAGAAAAAATTGAGAAGTATATAGTATATAAATATCTTTAATAGTATTAAAAAAAAGCCAAAAAAACGGTCTCTGAAGTAAAAGTTTTTCAAAATTTGTTTGAGAAACAGGCTGTCGAATTAAATTATCATTCCTTAAAATAAAGTTATTGCAAAGTATGACTAGAAGAATAAAAAAGCTTATTGCTAATTACTCTTCTTGTTTTATATGAACAAGTGCAAAACAAAATCATGATCGTTCACGTCCTTAACATTTTGGTTTTATCTAACAAACATATTCAGTTTTTTTTTGTGTGCCGTTATTTCTCAATAGTTGTTTCGGTCTACTTTATTGAGTATTTTTCATTAATTTTTCATTACAGTTCTGCAGTATTTTAGTTCTATTTTTTTCCCGAAATTCAGCAACTATTTTGTCTATAACTGCTAGTCATATTCCAATGTTGTTGGTAACATCACTGGTATTTGATCGTGCGAGGGTTTTCCAGCGTCTGCATGTTTGCTGAAATTTGTGATCATGATAAGTTCCACGTTTATTATCTTTAGTTTGATTTTCAACAACTGTGGTCTCTAGTTATTTTACGATATTGGAAAAAAATTGAAATGGCTGCATTAGCTAGTGATGATAGTTTTATTTATCTTACTGTCAGAGCCATCATTTATAATGGCAATTATTGAGAAATAAAAGCTGGAAACGAACACCTTCTAGTACTTGCATAAAATCAGTGATTCTCTGTGTTTTGAAATCGAATTCAAACTCCTTTCTGACTGACATTCTTTTTCATTTCCGCTTTTTTGATCCACTCTCAACTATGCGTGGGGTTTTGAGGCGATCAGTACAACGTTCACCCATTTTGTCTTTCTTAACAACAATAAAAAGGACAACAAATAAAAACATTTTACATTTTATTGGATTCTTAGGCTAACAAACAACCAATCAATCAATAAAAATAGCCTATATTGTTTAATACGTTTAAAGTAGAAAAGAGTAAAAATATCAGGAAATAGGCTAGACTTAAATTGCAAAATATTTGTGCTGAGAAATTAAAATAAAATAACAAAACTGTAGTGACCTAGAAAACTTTATCCTAATAAATCCTAAAAATTTTTTAAGTTAACTTTAACAACAGCAAATGTATGGTACTAAACTTGACATAAATTACTTGCGTCATTGAAAACAAGCTATTCACGATACAAAGTTTATGCAAACTAAGTATCTACTAAAGTTACGAATACCTCAATATCTATTGCTATTGAAGTATTCGTAAAAATACTATTTTTCTGATATACTGATAAGGTTTAAAATTGTAAATAGTTAAAAACAACATAATGTGAAGTTGATGTCTGCCACAGCAGAGTTAAAGTGAGTTGTTTAAATCCCAACTGTACAGACTTCTATACAATTCCGCTTAGACAATTATTAACAGTTTTTATAATTCACTTTGCACGATTGCAACACGACAATTCCCTTCGACCATATTTCCACAATAACTTTTATTGTGAATTCTTAAAAAAGCCATAGCGCTATAATAACAAAGTAGTTGATAAAAGAGTTTGAATGGTAAATTATAGAAGCAAGATAAACCTGGGTTAGGATGGTTCTAAAAACAACTTCTTTGAAAATATCTGCTGGTACCCCCTAAATGTGTTCTATATGATGAAATAATTCTTTAAAAAATTTTTTAATAAAAATTAGTTGCATTTTTTACGGGCCCTCGAACATTAAAAGGGTCCCTAATATTATCAAAAAAAGTTTTTCAAGAGTCATGTTGGATTTCAAATGAAGCGAAGTAATATAAGAGTTTCAAAAATATTATTTATTTCATGAATAAATAATTTCAGAATAGTTTTAGATATTAATGAACAGAAAAAAAAATAAATAAAGGGAATTCAACAAGATTTTTCGATTATAATGTTTTATATGAAATAATGATTACTTTTAAATTTTTAATATTATTCGTTTGAGACCCTTAACGGCTCAAAAAAGATAAAAATAACACTACGTTATCACAATCTTTTCATAGAACCCGCTTTGTACAATAAAGTGGAGTGAAAATAACATTTTTTATAAATACGACTTTTCTCCCTGAATTTTATATTAGTTATAAGAAAATTAGACAAGAATTACCCCCTGCAGTAATTGTTGAAGTTAGAAAGTGAAACATTTTTCGTATATTTGCATTATCCATTAGTATTAAGACCAAAATAATCACTTTTGTATTAAAAAGTTACTGAAATTTTTTTAAACACATTTAATAAAATACATGCTCTACTTGAAGTTTCAGTAGAAACCATATTTTTAAATGTCAGAAGTAATATTTAGTTTGTAAACAATAATATTATTTATAATTGAATAATTATGTCGCTATAAATTATAGCAATTTATTTTTAGTAAATATATTATATATTATTGCCTACAATATATATTATATTTATTGAAAACATTAATTAATTGAAAATGGTTTGTATTCACATGTTTGGGGCTGTCCATTAATTACGTCAACATGATAGGGGAAGAGGGGGTCTGGAAATTATTGCAATTTTTGACAACGGGGAGGAGGGAGCTCAAAAAAACTTGACATCAACAACATTACTTTTTTAAATAAATTTAGTTACATCGTTACTAGTCATGCATACTTAATTAGTTACTAGTCATGCATACTGACCGAGAAAAAAGGTATCGAACGAGACTATTACATGCCAGACGGCCTGCCACTTGCAATCAAATTTTCTCAGTTAGAGAGAGATCCTAGAGTTCTTATCTCAAATGATCTTAAACGTAATGCTCCTATATCCTAGAGTTCTTATCTCAAATGACCTTAAACGTAATGCTCAAGCTTTAGCAGCTGCGGTGAACTCTAACCGCTCCTTAGAGAGGCTATAAAAAACTATGTGCAGCCGTAGTTTTTCACTGTGGAAGAAGTTTACACCACGTATGTTCATCCTCATCAAGAGTACGCTATTTAAGCGTAGCCACCTTACCAACGGGCAGATATAAAAGCGCTAGAAAAAATTCAAAACCGTCCCACAAAAGCCTATTCTGAGATTAGGCATTACACCACCGAGCAGCGAAGAGTCGTGTTAGGTCTTACGACACTTGATGAATAAAGAATAAGAGGTGATTTAATTCTGATGTTCAAGTTCATAGTAGATTTGATAAAATAAGCTTTCACGTATTATTCAAACGTCCTTCGTCGTCAAAGTATATTATGCTTGGTCATAATCAAAGACTTGCACTGCAAAGAGTACTCAACTGCATGCCAATAGAAAAATTCTTCACGAATCGTGTTGTGTTCAGTGGAATTCACTGCCGCAAATAGTAATTGACGCGACTTCGGTCAACAATTTCAAAAATCAAACAACTTTTAAACAACAACTAGAAATAAACTCCGTATATGTTTCCAGTATTCTGTTATATTCTTAAAGTATGGTACTTGTGTCGCAGATTTGCACAAGTATCTTAAGACGGTTAGTATAGAGGTATGTGATGCAGCACATCTTTGTTGGTAATTTAAACATAGCGAACATTTATAATTTTTCAAAAACCTATAAATTTATTACAGATTGTTATGTTTCAAATTGTTTATTTAATTTATATTTTTATTGTTTATGTTTAGGTTGTTTATTTTAAATTATTGACTACTAAAACAAAGTAAACTAAACTTAAAAAAAACAAAAATAGGCAGCGTTTGTAGTCATGTGTTACATACTCATCCAACCTTTAGTATTTTAATGACATTTTCTATACTCTAATTTTTTTAAACTTGGGTCGGCAACCTGCTGCTCGCAAGCAGGTTGCCGACCCAAGTATAAAAATTTGGTGCTAAAATTTCAATGTTATAATACAACTCTCCAGCTCCATGCACATATACCATTATAATATTGAAAACAAGATGTTAGTAGCTCTTTAAAAACAAAAATATTTTTATAAATTATAAACAATGGGTCTTCCGTTTAAAGAGTTTGCTAACCCCTTGTTTATACAAATAATCAAATGCATTATTTTGATATGCTAGACTCTAGTAAAATTAGTTTTCATTCCATGTGGTTGGAGGAAAGGCACATTAACGTTTTGTGACTCTGCACTGTACGTAAATTATGACAAAGTATTATGACAAATACTTAACTTTATCTTGGAGTAGGTGTGTTGACGGGCACGTTGGTTACAACCGTTATCCCAAATTACCTAAATGATAACGTTATCCATGTATATATATATATATGTATGTATATATATATATATATATATATATATATATATATATATATATATATATATATATATATATATATATATATATATATATATATATATATTTATATATATATATATATATTTATATATATATATATATATATATATATATATATATATATATATATATATATATATATATATATTTGTATATACATGGATAACGCTATCATTTAGGTAATTTGGGATAACGGATATATATATATATATATATATATATATATATATATATATATATATATATATATATATATATATATATATATATATATTTTAAGTTTGCAATTATTAATCGTAATATAACAACTTAAAAATATAAACTTGTTTTGTGAAAGAAGATCTTGAAGATCTTATCAAAAATTTTAATAGTTACGATTTCTTTATGATAGTAAGAATTTTAAAAAACATCGAGGAATATTCTCCTTCACCAAAGTTTTAAAATTTCTCTTTGTTCTTTCAAATTCCATAACTAGAACAATTTTTTTAATAATGGCATAGTACCGGCTTGTAGTTTTTTGATAAGTTGAGTGAATTTAATTTTTTTACCTTCTATCATGCATTGAAAGAAGTTTAAACCAATAGTGCTGCATGTAGTAATCACTTTTACTCGTATTCACTTTTTGTTTAGAGCAAGCCTTTATAATTTTAAATGGCTATATATATTTAAAAAATGTTTATTAGTAAAAGTTGGACTAAGTTTTTTTCAAAATATTTTACTTTTAAACAATTTTTCTTGAAGTTGTAAATTACTACTATTACTACTATTTAAAAATGTTTATTATTTTCATATTTATTTTATTTTACAAAATTTTATAGGTGGTCTCTGAAAGTTTGACAAGTTGTTGACAAGAGGGAGGGGGGAGGAGGGAAAATTTGCCAAAAAATTGTTGACGTAATTAATGGACAGCCCCTTTTGTTTATATGTAGAGTTATATACTTTGCTATGTTTATTTATACTATGATAATACTATAACATACTAAAACTTTGCTAAATATATTTCCATAAATAGAATTTTAAGACCTAAAACAGATCATCCATTCTTTGGGTATTCAAATCCGCTCTCTGAGGTGCAACTACTAACAGATCAAGATGTGATGTTGAATATGTTGTATTTGCGAGAAAATGTAAGCAACCTAAACTACATATCATTTGTTCAAACAATAACTAAGTTAAATATTTATTATAATTTTAGAGAAACTTCCTGGAAAAGGCAACAAAAAGAATGAAGTAGCTTCAACAGCAATGCAGGTCTTAAAAATTTGGGAAAAATGCAACATACCTACCGAATCATCATTTACATTATTGACATTGAGTTGGTAACCTTATTGAGCAGAGCAAAAAGCTGTAAAAAACTCCAATTGCTGACAGAGAAAATAAAAAACTAACTTTCAGTTCCATAAGGACAAACTAGCGAAACTTTGATATATTTGCATACCAAAGATTTAAAAAAAGCTGCTGTAACAAAGGCAATATGCGAACAGCTATAGAACACATCATTTGGAGAAAACCATAGCGATTGAAGAGTACATATCCTTGATTCAGAAACTTTGAGGGAGCTTTTTGGGACACTTCACTCCTCTAAGCAAAACAGCTGAAGCATTAGAAATGCCAGATATAGACAAAAAAGTGGTCAGTACAGATCAGCTTTACCCTTTTGACATCTTCCAAGCTGTACAAAGTGGCACTTGTTTTGACAATCTGGAAAAGCACATCCCTGAAAAAATGATTTATTCTTAATGCCTCATCACTGCCAAAAGGATCCTCAGATTATATATTTCTACTACCAATTCTTCATCAAATTTAGTACCTATAGCAGCATAAATTATACGTAATTATGCCCTTATGTGGTTCATCATAAAAAAGGAGTCTTCTATTTTTCATGGCAGCAAGCTTCTATGCAGCACAATAGTCAAACAACGGTATTTGCCAGATGCATTCCGTAAGGTAGTATTGAGTTACTAACAAATGTATTCTTTGGTGATCAAGAAAATATTCTTCCGGCAATGATATTAGATGAGCGGCCAAAAATCCGATAACCGGGTATGGCGAATACAGAGTTAGATAAGATAGAAGTATGAATGCTAATCAAACTAGTGAGCGGCGATTCAAAGTTCCTACTTTTAATTATGACAAAGAATACATTGGAGTTGATTAATTGGAGTAAAACGCAGCGGTAAGAGCCACCACTTAAAATGCAGCTCACTAATGAGGAACTGAAAAAAGCAAAAGAGAATCACGTTGATCTAAATAATCTTTTGGAAAAGTTACCTTGCCACATGCAAGCTGTAGAACGTTGTGTAATGATGGTAATAGTTGTTTCTGCCACGGTTTGCGGCGAAATAAGTAAAGGTGGTATGACAGGTATCCGCCTGCAATCAAGAGAAATTATGCCAATATTTAACACCAAGGCGCATTATAACACTATTTAGTAATATTTTTGCTTTATTTGTGTTAATATTATGTAATAAATTCACCTGTTCAACTCCTTTAAAATAAGATATTAATAAAATAGAAATAATGGTTTCGGAAGGAAAAATACTACAAATCCTTATTTGGAAAATAAAATTAAAATATGAAAAAATCTGAGATCTGCCTAATTTCCCCAAAAATTGCTGTAAGGGATAGTTCTTGTCCAATTTTACTCATCTTAGTCTAGATTTTTTACTTTTTTTATAACTTATATAAAAATTAGTGAGAAAAATCGAATTTATAAAATAAGTTATTTTCACTTGACGTAGTTGTACAAGTTTAAATAAGTTAAATAGTATATCGTAATGGTAAAACGGTCGTAAAAAAAAAAATAATAATAATTAGTTAGTAAAGACAAAATAAATTAGTTAAAAAAAAAAATCTTTTCTTTTAATCAAATTTTAAAAATTTGTTTTTTTGTTTGAAACTTAAATGAATTTAAGGACTTCACCATATATTTATATTCCTTTTGACATTCATTCCATAATTTCTCGATAAGATATACAAAACTCTGAGAGTTTTTTTATATTTTAGGGAAATTTATAGTTGTTGTTTCTATTTAATTTTAAATTATACTTTTCCTTTAATTCTTTGATTTATTTCAAACTTATTGTAGAAGTTTGCTGGCAAAAGGTTGTTGTAGTATCTATACATAAATATTAGATGTTGATAGATGTTTGTTTCAAATATATTCAACATTTTCATATCTTTCATAACAAGTTTTTATGTTTTTGTTTATGCTTAAAGTATCTGATACGGCAAATATGCTTTTGTAGCTTTTTGACTGAATTTATATGGGGAAGACAGGGTAAATTCTCATCTACAAGAATTCCTATTGAACTTTAAATACTGTATCTTTTAAATAAAGTTCACGCAAACTAAGAGAATGTTCAATTCTTGTTTTTTTTTTATAGAATAGAGTATAATTCGTTTTTTTTACATTATCTGAGAGTGTGTTTGCCCTTCACTAACTATTTAATTTATTTAGTTTCATATTCATGTCCGTATATAGATGTTTGATACCATTATTGGTAAGAAACAAACTTGTATCGTCTGTATACTTTAATGAGTTCAATTTTAATTGTGCGTTACTAAAGTTGTTAACATAAATTAGGAATAGGATCCCTTGAATATAAATTAGGAATAGGACCCATTCGCAGACCCCCTGTGCTACTATGCATTCGAATATTCTATAATAGATTAGCGTTCAAACAATTTTAAGAAGACAGAAAGTACTGATATAGATCTATAGTTTATAATATTCAAATGACCGTTGCATTTTTTTTTTGGGATTATTTTAGTTATTACAAGCGCACCAGAGAAAATACCAAACATTAATGAAAGTTTCAGTACAAGAAACAGAGTTTTTTTTAAGTTTTTTGTAAAAATAACTATATTGCTTGAGATTTCATCCTGGGGATTTTTTATTTTTAAAAGAATATGCTTCTTTGAATTCTTTAAAGTTTAATTAATTGTCATCGTAATAATGTGTCATTAGAAGGTTTTAAAAGATTCCGTTTTTGGTGTTATTTTAATGGCAAGGCTTTTGCCAACCTTTGTGAATTTTAATTAGTGTTTGGTTAAGTTTTTGATTTATTTTGTAATTTTTTTCATTTTCTGTGTTTTAACTTTTTTGAAATTTATTATACAGTTTTTTTTCTTTTTTTTTGAGTATTTCTACAGCAATTTATACATCCACGGATTAATAATTGCTTTTGTCCTAATTTTTATATTCTTGTATAGACAGGTTCAATAAGGTCCTCCAATAATGTACTTAAAAAGGTATTAAAAGCTTCGCTAGTATCTTGACATTTAGCGTAACGAGTGGCCAAATGAAACACTTAAGCACTAATTTATCTAATACTTTTGAAAAAATAACTTGATATTTTTCAAATCTTCTGCCTTCATACTTGAAGCTTATAAAATATGAGTTGCAAAACTGCAGTGGTTTGGTCACCAGAGATCATTTATTGACAGCACTTATCCTGCCTCATTTTTCCCCGCATACCGGGGCAAAATGATCTTTGGAAATGGTACAATATTAGAAAAGCATGGTGTTATATTAAAATCAATATTTTATGAAGATCCTGAGGGCATTGGTAAAAGGGTGCTCAAATTAACTTGTGATTCGATTTTATCAGGTTTATGTAAGATAACATTAGATCTTTTGTCATCAATAAACTCAGTGTCTGGAATTATATCCGGACAAAAAGGACAAATTCTAGATGTACGAAAGCGAGAATGTACGAAATGTACGAAAGATGTGTACGAGATGTACGAAAGCCAGAACAATTTCGACAAAAGCGACAAATTCTAGATGTACGAAAGCGAGAATTTACGAAATGTACGAAAGAATGTACGAGATGTACGAAAGCGAGAACAGGCAATTTCTACAGAGGCAGCCCTGTTATAGGCTTTAGAGAATATACCTCCAAATTGATTAGTTTTTGTTTTTCTTCAAGGATGCTCACGCAACCATGATCCACATTCTATATTATTAATAAATTTTTACCGGTTTAAAAAAGCTTCGATCAAGTGGGTTCAACTTATGAGAAGTATGAGGTGATAAGGTTATATTAACTATTCCATTTTCCTTTGCAAAATCCAACAAATTAATGTTTTTTGTATGAGTTTTGAGAACAAACAGTCCAGTTACATTCATAGCACAAACAACGGTTGTTGTTACACCCCGTTCACCACTTGTTACAGAAGAAATACAATGCTTTCCTTTTTTAGTTGTAACTTTAACAGATTTATGTACAGTTGTAATGTCTAATTCATCACTGTTAAAAATTTGATGAGTTTCAAACTTGTATTTTTTTATAACAATTTCTATATACTTGAAATAAATGTTCACAGAACTGCAGTTTAAACCATAAACACGATTTAAAGATAACCCCTGAGGCTTTCTTATTGAAAGGTCTGGATGTCTCTTCAAAAATTCACTTGCAAAATATTTTCCTGCAACACCATTATGTTTATTAAATGGATGAACTATGTTATTTTTTTCTACATGCCGTAAGATAATTTGTTGAATGTCACTTATTGACAATACATAATAAACTGAATCCATTTCTTTAATGTAGCTAACTAATTCAAGTTCAGTATCATCTAGCAATACTTTTTGAACCAAGTGATCTTTTTTGAATATTACAATATTCTAAATTCTTTAATTTTCTTTGATTCCTTCTATGTAAAGCATCTTTAATTACACTAAATGTCGAAGCTGCTTTTCTCAGTGACATTCATTCAAAAGTTGGAATTCAATTTCATCAAAACTTAAAATTCATAACTTCAAAGCTTGATATTCTGAACTTTAAAATTTGGAATTCAATCATTTAAAAGTTGGAAACTAGAGAAGACTACTTGGGTGATAGATTCAATTTATTGAACGAAAAGATCGAATCAGATCAGCAGAAAAGAAGCATGACATAGTAGAGAAACTAAAGTATTAAGAAAATATGAAAAAGATTTTTGTTTTCTTGCTATCTCTGAGTATTTGTTATTTGAGACCACTTACTTGGTTTGAGGAAGTGTTAGCTTGTGTACTGATTTTTTATTTTATTCCAATTTTTATTTATTTTCCTTTCTAACTTTTTAACTTCTTAAGTACTTATTGTTCTGGATTATTATTTTTATTTAACGTACTACCTTGTGTATTTATATTTAGTGTACTACCTTTATATTCATTTATCATACTACTTCCATGATATCTTGGTATGTATATTGGCATGACATTGTTGCTAATTTGCTAAAATTACTCGTTTTTCTTTTTTAAAGTACTGTTTATTGCTATTTTTTATTATGGTTATTGCTCTATACTATTTAGTATTTTTTATTATAATTTTTGTTGTATTTAGTACTTTTTGTTGTTTTACTGTTTATTTGTTCTACTACTTCTATTACTTGCTTTGTTGTATTGTTGTATTACTATTTTGTTGTATTTGTATGTAGTTGCTAATGTTTTATGTTATGTATTATGGCTACTGTATTATTATCTCTCATCTCCTTGATTTTATCATTATTCATTACTGTTTACAATCTATATTTCATCTAACAAGCTCCATTTTTTCCAAAATCATAGATTACTAAATATAACCAAATTGTTTTAAAATCATAATATCTCACTATGCCATCAAAGACTATTCAATTTGGCTCTCATTCTGACCTTAAGCTTGATTAAACATTATCATACAAGAATAATAATTTACAATATTCTCTTTACACTATATCAAGTCCACAAAATTCAACTTCAGATCTAAATAATCCAGAAGATTCAATTAATTGTAAAAACTATGACACCAAAGATTTCAATAAAAAAATTAATCCTAATTCAGATCTTCATATTCATCTTAACATTGCTTCTTTACCATATCAAATTGATGATCTCTACAGCTTTATTAGCACTCTTAATACATTACCTTTGGCAAAAGGTATTTCTGAGTCAAATTTATATGTAAATGATTCAAATATAAATAGCATATCTATAAATGGTTTTAACATTGAGCATTGCCCACTTAGGCAATCTTACTATTTCAATATCTGATCATATGGCTTAATTTATCTGCATTCCTAGAAATAATAATCACCCTAAAAAAAGTATATCTTACAGGCGATGCTTTAAGAACTTTAACAAAAATATATTTATTAAAGATGTTTCCAACATTAACTGGGCCCTATATATTAAAAAAGATGATGATGTGAATCAATCTATCAGTTTTCTTTTAAATAAATTTGAAAAAATATTAGACCAACATGCATGCATACAAAAAACTAAGCAGCAAATTAAGTTTAAATCAAAACCATGGATCACCAATGGTATTTTTAAATCTATTTTTATTAAACTGTAAAGATATTAGTACTAAAAATGAACTGTTTTCTAAATTTAACTTTTATAGAAACAGAATCAGCAATCTACTAAAAATTAGTAAAAAATCTTATTACACAACCTATTTTAGTAAAAACTTAAACTATATTAAGAATACTTGGAAAGGGATAAAAGAAATCATTAATATAAGATCTTCCTACTATAGTTCAACTCTCAAACTTAAATTGAAAGAAAATATTATCACAGATCAAACTACTGTATCAAATATATTAAACAATATTTGTGTTACTATCCAAAACAAACTTCAAAACAAAAACATACCTTCAACATCAAAATTTACTAAGTATATCAACTCTCGGAATTCTAATACGTTCTTTATTGATCCTGTCACAGAGAATAAAATCTCTAGTCTTATTAAAACCACTCTTCAAACTAGAAAAAGCTTTGGTCCTAATAGTCTTCCTACATTCCTTCTTAAACCTATTCCAGACATAATTTCTAAACCTCTCAGTATTATTATAAATAACTCATTTCAAAACGGTTTATTACCAGATGCTTCCAAAGTTGCTAAAGTCATTCTAATATTTAAGAAAGGTTCTACAATGGATATGTCTAACTACCGACCCATCTCTCTTGTTTAAAACCTAAGCAAACTCTTTAAAAAAGCTATGCATAAGAGGCTCAATGCATTTTTTAATAAATTTAAATGCCTTTACAAACACCAGTACGGGTTTGTGCTAATCATTCTACGACTCACTCACTTATTAAAATTACTGATTCAATTAGAAAAGCTCTTGATAATAAAAACTTTGCATGCGGTGTCATTGTAGATCTAAAAAAAGCTTTTAATACAGTAGATCATTCTATCCTACTCAAGAATTTAGAACATTATGGAATTAGAGGAATACCTCTTTAATGATTTACCTCCTATCTTCGCAACAGATCTCAGTTTGTCTCAGTCGGGGAATTAAAATCTGCTCAAATAAAATATTCCAACAGTGTTCGTCAAGGCTCAGTATTAGGACCACTACTTTTTCTTTTCTATATTAAGGACTTTAATAACTCAATTAAGTATGCAACTCCTTACCACTTTGCTGATGATACTAACTTGCTCATTATCAACAAATCTTTATAAAAAATAACGAATACATAAATTATGATCTTGCCAACTTAATTCAGTGGCTTCGCTCAAATAAGCTTTCCCTCAACTGTAACAAAACTGAACTGCTCATATTCAAATCTAAAAAAACAAAAATCAATAAAAATTTAAACTTTAGCTTAAGTGGCCGGAAAATCATTCCTCTTAACTCAATCAAATATCTTGGAATTATAATTGATTCCAACCTATCGTTTGTATCCAACCTCAAAGACTGATCAAATGGAATGCTGGCTAAAGTTCGCCATTATGTCAATCTGAAAACATTATCAAACATATGTCATGCCATTTTTGTCTCGCATATACGATATGCTTGTCAAATATGGGGTCAATCTCAACAGCAAGAAGTTTTAAGGATATCTCATCTTCAAAATAAAGCTTTAAAAATAATACCTTTTCAGAACTACAAATCCAATCCTAATGTGCTTTATTTTACTTCTAAGACTCTTAAACTATGTGACCTTGTTCAATTCTTGAATTACCAGTTTGTCTGGAACCACCAACACAAAAACCGACCTTTTACCTTCAACAATTTCTTCCAGAAAAATGAAAATAACCGATATATATTCGATCAACTGATAATCTAAATCTTGCAGTCTTAAATCATCGTTCTGTTACTTATGGATATAAGTCCATAAAAAACCAAAGTAAAAAATATAGGAATAACCTTCCCTATGACCTAAAAGCTCTCCATTCTATTTATATTTTTAAGAGTAACCTATTCCATTCCTTCCTAATCAAATACAGTTTATAAATCCAAAGATATGCGTATCTATGTATAAGTGTTTGTGATAAGCACATGCGAATTAGTGTGAGTGTATATGTATACATGGATGTGTATGTGTGTATATGTATGTTTGTATATATATTTATATGTTTATATATATGTGTGCGTGTTTATGTAAGTATATATATATATATATATATATATATATATATATATATATATATATATATATATATATATATATATATATATATATATATATATATATATATATATATATATATGTGTGTGTGTGTGTGTGTGTGTGTGTGTGTGTTTATATATGTGTCGATATATGTGAGTATGTAACACAATATGTCTATGAACATAATTTTATATTCCGTTATTTTCATAATCACTGTGGTGTAAGGTTTTTATATACCCAACATGATTAATATATTTGATTATCTATTTGAGTTTATAAATCACAGTATAATATAAATCACATTACTAAAATATGATATTAATATAAATCGCATTAATAAAAGGTGTATTTGTGTGACTAATACTAAATTACAACTATTCTTTTTATGATTATTGTAATTATTTTTATTGCTGTCATTTAATTTTTATTATTATCATTATACTCTTATCTTATATTTACTATTTAGTCTAACAAAATTTAGTCGACTAACTTTTTAGTTTAACTAAACTTAGTCGACTAACTTTTTAGTCTAACTAAATTTAGTCGACCAACATTTTAGCGTAAATAAATTAGTCGACTAACTTTTTAGTCTAACTAAGTTTAGTCGACTAGTTTTTTAGTCTAACTAAATTTAGTCGACTAACTTTTTAGTCTAACTAAATTTAGTCGACTAACTTTATAGCGTAACTAAAATTAGTCGACTAACTTTTTAGTTTGACTAAATTTAGTCGACTAAGTTTTTAATTTGCGAAAAATATATTGTTACTTTTACCCAAAAAATACTTTTTTTAAATCTTGTAATGTGTTAGTTGTGAAGTGGTTTGAGCGCCATTTTTTTAATAACAAATTGCTGTAAGTTACAATTTAGATCTCCATGGCATCTTTTTCAAAGTTGATTTTCAGAGTTTTTCAAGTTTTTGGAGAAAATTTTTTTTTCTTAAGTTTGCGAGATATACACTTGGAATTTTGTAATAGTAAAAAAACTGTATCCAATTACTCCCCCCTTATTACTAAGTACTTGTTTTAACTTTCAATGAAAAGCGGTTTAAATCTGGATTTTTTCAATTTCTAATTAAAATGAACCATAAACTATTAGAAAAAACTATTAGAAAAAAAAATGGTGCCATATTTTTGAAATGTGTTGTATGCAGAAGCTTTTTCGGATTTCTTTTATATAATACCAGCAATCATTTTTTGAGGTAATAATACCTAATTTATTTTGTTCTACACTCATAAAACGCAGTTTTTACAGTGACGACAATATGATTGTAGTTGTTAGTAACAATTACACAATATAGAAATAATAAAAAACATTAATTGCGTAACAATTTGTTACGCAATTAATGTTTTTTAATATTTCTATATTGTGTAATTGAATATATATCTTGTTCAACTCTCAATTTTTTTTTTTTTTTTTATTATTATTAAAATGCTAATAACTAATTATGTATTCGGTACAAAACATCAGCTGTTTTTGGCGGAGTTGTTCTACTAACAAACCAATTTTTATTTAAATCAATGAAAGAAAATGTGAGGCAATACTAGGTACAAACAAAACATTTTTATTACCTTATTGTCACAAATTATATTACGTATTTTAAATTTCTTAAAAACGATACATTTTAATCAATGTCTTTAAGTTGATTTATTTGTCTTAATTCAAATTATGTTCATATAATTTCTCAACACAACAAAATTTAATGAATGTCTTAACTGACACCTCAAAGTAATGGTTTCCCGCTATATATTAGATAAACCGTTATTCTTAAATATATATTTAAATTTACTTTAAGAAATTGCATTTTTATACTATGTCGAAAAATAATACGTTTTCTCCAATTGAATATGCTGCTCCAATATCTGATTTGATGAATCTGACGAAGAAAAGATTGGATAAAAGAAAGACTATAGATGAACAAAACCCTGCAGATCATAACGATAGCGAAACAAGTTCAAGTTTTTCATCCGGTCAAACAGAAATTGAAGTTGATGCTCAGTCCATTGAAGAAGCAGCTAAAACTACATACGAATATTACTCAATCGAGGAGGAAACATCAAAATGGATATGCAATCAATGTAATAGTAACAGACCTAAAAAGTTCTCTTGTAAAACATCAAAGAGTATATTAGATTTTCATCTTGAACATGATCACAAAATAATAACGCCGAAAAAAAAAACGAACTATGAGTGGCTTGTCAAAAAAAGTTAGGGATAAGATTAATAGAGCTCTTTTAATTTTCATTATTGCCTGTTGTCTTCCATTTATGTTGGTAGAAAGTAGTGCATTTAAAGAATTTAAAGAATTCGTTTTGTGTTTAAATCCAAAGTATAAAGTGCCTTGCCGAAAAAAGTTAAGATCTCTTTTAACTGATTTATATCGAGAAAAAGTTGAACTTTTGAAATCAAAATTATTATTAATTAAAGTTTTATCTATTACTACTGACGGATGGACATCCTGTCAAAACTATAGTTATATATCTGCAACTGCACATTTTATTTCTAACGAAACAAATTTCATCAGTTTTTGTTTGGGCTTTGCATACCTTAATGGCCGCCATGATGCAGATAATTTAAAAGAGGCTTTGCTAAAAATTGTAGAAAAGTTTAAAGTAGATGATAAAATAATGAGTATAGTATCAGACAACGCCAGTAACGTACGCAACTGTCTAAATTCTTTAAAAGTTTGTTTAAACATTCAACCAATAAGATGCATGGGACATGTGTTGCAATTAGTTGTTAAAAATGCCATAGATTTAGTTGAAGAAGGTGAAAAAGATAGTTCGGCTAAATTCTTTTTCATTGCAAGAACATTAACTAAGTGCAGGATAATTGTTACATCTTTCAATCATTCTTCTCAACTTAATGATTTATTAGAGGAAAGTCAAACACGACAAGGTGTCGAAAAAAATCACATACTTCATTTGATTCAAGATGTGAAAACTCGTTGGCACTTTACGTTTCTCATGGCAGAGTGAATGTTTGAGCTTCACTCCTACGTAAAAGATATCTTTAATTCGAAACAATAATACAAAGATATGAGAAAATATTTACTTGATGAAAATGAAATGGTTAACTTAAAAGAAACGGTAAATGCTTTATTAAGCTTTAATCAAGTAAGTGTTTTACTATCTGGCGATAGGTATGCAACGTGTTCTTTAATTATTCCAAGTATTAGGTACCTTGAGAAGTAGCTGAGTAAGAATAAAAGTGAAACTCCTGCTTTAATTGTAATATTGAAATCACATTTGTTAGAATCTTTACAAACTTACAAAGATTCATATAAATTAGAGAATAATTCCTTTTTATTGTGTGCCACTTTTTTGGATCCAAATTATAAAAGTTTTCAGTTCTTTGAAAAGTACGAAAAAAAGAAATATTTAAAAATTGTGAAAGAATTTTTGTCAGATTTTTATCTCTCAAAAAGAGTTAATGAAATAATTCCAATTAAAACGGTGACAAAGGAATCAAAAAAATTTAAGTTGTCATTTGAGGATGAAGAAGATGATTCCGGAAGTGATAGTGACAATAATGTAACCTTAGATTTAAAAAAAGAAATCAGTGAATATATAAGATTGTCAGTGTACGAACATAATGTTTTAGAGTTTTGGCATCAAAATCAATATGTTTTTCCAATATTGTATGGCATTTCAACGAGGATTTTATGTACACCTGCTACCAGTGCACCAAGTGAGCGTCTTTTTTCTGATGCATTAAAGAATTTGTATGCTAAGCGAAACAGGATGACGGCTGAATGTTTTCAAATGTTGATGTTTTTGTACGAAAATTTGGAATTTTTTAATTTGGTTTAAAATTGGTGCAATTTAATCAATGTAATACGGAAATATCTTGTTGTAATAATTATTTTTGAATATATTTTATTGTTCTTAAATAAAAACTCTTAAATTTAGAGTTTGAACTGTTTTGTTTTAAAAAACAATCAAACAAGGTTGCAACATGTTTAAAAAATGATTTTATAAAGTTGTTGCTCTCATGTTTGGGACAGGGGAGGGGGACCCCAGAAACTTGACGGCTTTTATGTTTCCAGGCTACAATTATCGCAATTTTTTGCAAAGTATCATTATCCGATTTTCAATTTTGTTTTTAGAAAAACCAATTGCTTAATTAGGCTATAAAACTAAGCGCAAAATATGAACGTAGTCTTCCCGATTCTATGTTATTTAAATTTAAGTTTTTTACATTTGTAAATGTATTTTACATTTTCATGTATTAATTATGACCCACCCAAGTTTATATTTCATAATGAATGATTTCATTAACCTTACCTTTTCTGTATAATTCTACAAAAAATGGCGTCTTAAATGCGGTTCATTAAAGTTGATATTTCAAACTTACTTTTTAAATAAGATTGCTTCTAGTTAACTTTAGATCTTACTTTTCACGCTAAAACTCTTATTTTCTAACAAATTATCTACTCCAGCTTGAAGCAATTTAAAGCCTAAAATTGTTGCTGCCTAGTATACAGCCATATTTAATATAATTAAATGAGTTTATATACGACTAAAGATTAAATTTTTGATACCAAAAAAAAACATTGTTTTGGGGAAAATATATCGTAACTTAATTTTTTTAACAAAAAGTGAAAATGTACTTTAAAATGATAGATATTCTGCATTTTTTAAGTAATTAAAAAGTGTAAGAAATTTTCTGGTTTGATAAAGCGACCGCTGCCATTTAACAGAATGTTTATCTTAATTTACAGTTTTATACGATTTATTTGCGGAGGTTGCATTTTTAAATGCGGACGATGAGCCTCTCGGTAAATGCTATTAAATGTGTTGCATTTTAAAAATGCTATTAATAAGTTTAACATTTGGTATGCATTTTAGAATAAATAAATTGCCGAAGCTTAAATGTACTTAAATTGTAACAAACATAACCTAAATACGCCAACCAATTTAAGCGCAATTCCGTGCTTATTTGTCCGTACGTTGAAAAAATGAGAAAATGATAAAGTTTTAATTATGAATGTAATGATAACGTTGCATATATAAGCTTTCGCATTAAATGTCAAGCTTGTTAAGAAAAATGATGAATGTTAGCGTAAATAAATTGGTACTTCTTATCGCTTATATGAAATTAAATATTTAGAGACTAAGTATATTCGCTAGTATACAGGGGGTGGGGGGAGGTGGTAAGTTGAAAACTGCCATAAGAATAATTGCTGATTAAAAATTATACTTGCTGAGTATAAGAATATATATATCGATTGCTGAGATTTGCTAATAATTATAATAACATCTTAATTTGCCGAATGATCAAACTAAATATCGGTAATAGCATGGCCTATAAGAGATGGACGTGCAACCTTTTTTTTTTTTTTTTTTTTTTGCGAACCATGCTCATTGCGCATTGTTACAAATCTTTTGTTTTAAACAATAGAAATTAAATTATAAAGCCTGTCGGATTCGTCGAAAACTTTTGGTCTCGTCTAACCAGTTACATCAACTTCCTTTTAGTTATTCAAGATAACAGCAATAGATAGCGATTCCACGGCTCAACGAAAAACATTTGACGTTTAAAAAAAAACACGTAACTTTCATGAACTTTACTCTCTTATATCTTTTTGTATGCTTAAGCAAACACCTTAAGGTTTTTTGCATCAATTAGTGTTACTCAACCTCTTTCCAGTCATAAATAGAAAGTACTATGGTTTATATGGCTTCATTTAAATTTTATCCATATCTTAAGACCACTTT
The DNA here is from genome assembly GCF_038396675.1 of Hydra vulgaris. Classification (NCBI taxonomy): domain Eukaryota; kingdom Metazoa; phylum Cnidaria; class Hydrozoa; order Anthoathecata; family Hydridae; genus Hydra; species Hydra vulgaris. The sequence continues at coordinate 9,520,224 of NC_088926.1, read as the reverse complement.
TAAGAAAAAAGCTCGAAGCGGGAACATTTTTTTAAAACAAAGCTTTTAGAGGTTAGGATTCCTTAGTACCAAAACACATCCAATTTTTATAAACCTTTCCGTATACATTAAAAAAGGGATGACGAATCAAATGGAATGTGCACACTTTTTAACTTTTATACATAAATTTTTAGTTCTTAGTGTTTCAAAACTTCAAGGTTTATTTTTATAGAAAAAAAAAAGTGTTTTTTAAAAGTGTCCTTTTTATAACAAGTATTTATTTATGTTTTCTTGAAGAATAGGTTCTAAGGATTTGTATATAGGAATTATGTATATATATATAATTATCTTCCTTCGCATATTTTATGACGTTTTTTGTTTTGATTTTGCGTGACATAATGCAAATTTTCGGTGTCATAACAATGCAAATTTTCCATACTCAAGTCCTATACCTTTCGTCAAAAAATCATTAATTATTGCACTACAAAAAATTCAATAACTTTAGATCCGCTTAACTTCAAAGGCCGAATGACCCCTCATTTTTTAAGTCAAGTCAAGCTCTATACAATGATATAAGTTACATATGTTTATTTGAATAATAAAAAAATCGTCAAGAATGGCTACAATAGAATCAGATTTTAAGTTTAATTTGATATAGCTAGATATTCCTTATATTTTAAGAAATAACACTGATAATAATATAGAAATTGAGATCATTTACTTATCTACTTTAGTACATGTATAACTAGAGATATAACAAATAATACAAAATATCTACTAGTTTTGTAGCTACTTAGAGAATATTGGTTTCATGTCCAGGGAACTACACCATCTACTATATTGCTGTAGACTTATTGTTTAAGAATATTATAGAATTTTTTATTTTTATGTTTAACAACAGAAATATATACAGTTAAGGATAAATAACTCATACATAAAATTAATATAAATACAATAAAGAAAAAAATAATTTGTCACAGTTTTAAAGAATTTAGCAAAGCCAATTTATGGCAAACCGCAAGAATAACTAAGTATTTTATATTAACATAGCATGATTTACCAGCTATATATAAACTAATTTTTATTTGACAAAAACAAATGGGTTATTATGTGCCTTTTATGACAAATGAAATAGTATATAAAATATGAAATACGAAAACATGAAATATCTGGCTACATTTTGCAAGATGATTATAAACTTGAATAATTTTTTAAAAGATTTTGCATTATTAAACGAGTTATAAAAAAGCCCATTAAAAAATACACCTACTAAAAAACAATGCTCAGTGGAATATATATTATGGAGCTTATAGAGTAGTCGAGGCAAAAAATGGCGACATATCGGAAATAATACTCAAAAAATACACAAAACTAAGGCTGGTGAATGAAGGACCAAGGAGTTGCATGAAACCAGACCTGGACTAAAAATTTTATTTAAGCATTTTTACTTTTCGCTTTACTTTTTTTAGTCATTTTAAAATTATCTTTACAGATCTATTTTATTATTGATGGAACTTTGTTTACACGAAAAAAGTTCCCAAGTTTACAAATGTTTATCTTGGAAAAATGATGAAAATCTGTTCGTGCCGACAACTGATTTCCTTTTCCTTGGTGTAATTTGTTTAGTAATTTGTCAACACGTGAAGTAGTTACTTATCCTGAACAGTCTTATTAAACAAATGCTATAAAATTTAAACTAATACCACGTGATCAGAGTTTCTGTTTAAAAACTAAGGGCAGCCATATTAATAGATTTTTTTGTTGACGGGTGAAAATTTAGAGTTTGTCGGAAACTCGCATGGCTCGCTGATTTCTGCGGCCTCTTTGATGTAAAACAATAGGTTGCACGTCCATCTCTTATAGTTCCATGGTAATAGATAGTGAGTGTCATACCCCCAACACCACCTTCCCTTCTCGCTGGCTCCAATACTATATATCACTAATATGAAAATAAAAATTTATAGGCAATGTATAATAAAATCCAATTTTAGGAATGTTACTTATCTGGGATAATTTTTCCTATGTTGCTATTTTAAGCCTTTGAAATAGGGTTGTTAACCGAAAGGTTTCAAAGATTTCTGTAAAAAAATCTTTCATAAGGGTATTTACAATTAGTATTTATTTTTATTCGTAACGAATATATAGAAGCATTAAAATTTGTCAAAGTAACTTTCGCAAATAATACTTCTGAAAATTAGACTTTCGCAAGTTGCTATTTCAAATAATGCTCTTTTAAAACTTCCAAAAGTTTCACTTTCGGAAGTAGCACTTGAGAAATAAGCGCTTTTAATAACTACGTTTCCAAATCTAAAAAGGAAGTTTATTCGCCTAACTGCAAGAAATGTGAAAATAAAATATCTGTATATATCAAACTGTTTGTAATGAAACTTTATCTTCAGTATAGCAACATATTAAATGATCAAAAAATTTATTTCGAAAGGAAAATTTTCGATAAATCCACTTGAAGAATGGTCACTTACGGAAGGAAACTTGAAATTCGTCAAAAAAACAAGATTGAAATGTTCCATTTAAAAAAATCCGTTCAATGAACTAAGTAATTAAATGCTCATTACTCATAAGTGTCAATTATCGCGCATGCAAATTTTTATGAAGTAAAAAACTGATATTATTTTTTAACTGAGTCCTTTCGGTAGGTTTCAAAAATCTTCTTTCGAAATGAATCAATTAGCAAGTTTCTTTTCGCTTGTGATTCTTGCGAAAATTTTATTTTTCGTATATTGCTTTACCAGCGGCGTGGGCAGGATTTTTTTGATGTTTCAGATATTACACTTTTAGGCATCGTGCGAACTCATAACTCAAGAATGTTGTTAAGTCAAATGAGATGTTTCTCAAAAAAATTGCGGTGATTGGAGCGTGAGAACAAAAATGCCCCCATCAAGTTGGCTTTCTAAACCCCGAATTAGACGTTAAGTTAAACTGCAGAATGTTAATTAAACGTTCAAAGGGTGCCTTTGATAGATTCCGTGCCCATTAGGTGTTTATAAACAGTTGCAACAACCGCATTAGTAGTTGTCTCAGAGCTGGGACAAAATTCTAATAATCAAAGTTGATTTAATACGTTACGAACTTGATTTGACGTGCCCCTATGAACCATATTTGGGACATTCAACCGCCACAATAATGTGCCATCGTGTGTGAAAATTTCATGGCTTCATAGGGTATTCAGTTTTTAGTACTGAAGCTTGTTTTAATCGACTAATTTTAGTTACGCTAAAAAGTTAGTCAACTAAATTTAGTTAGGCTAAAAAGTTAGTCGACTAAATTTAGTTAGACTAAAAAGTTAGTCGACTAAATTTAGTTACGCTAAAAAGTTAGTCGACTAATTTTAGTTACGCTAAAAAGTTAGTTGACTAAATTTAGTTAGACTAAAAAGTTAGTCGACTAAATTCAGTTAGACTAAAAGGTTAGTCGACTAATTTTAGTTAGACTAAAAAGTTAGTCGACTAAATTTAGTTAGACTAAAAAGTTAGTCCACTAAATTTAGTTAGACTAAAAAGTTAGTCGACTAATTTATTTACGCTAAAAAGTTAGCCAACTAGTTTTAGTTAGACTAAAAAGTTAGTTGACTAAATTTTGTTAGACTAAAAAGTTAGTCGACTAAATTTAGTTACGCTAAAAAGTTAGTCGACTAATTTATTTACGCTAAAAAGTTAGTCGACTAGTTTTAGTTACGCTAAAAAGTTAGTTGACTAAATTTAGTTAGACTAAAAAGTTAGTCGACTAAATTCAGTTAGACTAAAAATTTAGTCGACTAATTTTAGTTAGACTAAAAAGTTAGTCGACTAAATTTAGTTAGACTAAAAAGTTAGTCCACTAAATTTAGTTAGACTAAAAAGTTAGTCGACTAATTTATTTACGCTAAAAAGTTAGCCAACTAGTTTTAGTTAGACTAAAAAGTTAGTCGACTAAATTTTGTTAGACTAAAAAGTTAGTCGACTAAATTTAGTTACGCTAAAAAGTTAGTCGACTAGTTTTAGTTACGCTAAAAAGTTAGTTGACTAAATTTAGTTAGACTAAAAAGTTAGTCGACTAATTTTAGTTAGACTAAAAAGTCAGTTGTGTAATTTTAGTTACGGTTTTTTTAGTTAAGTTAGTTACAATTTTTAGTTTTGGTCACAACACTAATAAACATCAGGCAATTATTTGCTTCAATTCGATAAAATATTTATTATGTTTAAATATAAGTTAACAAAATATAAAACATAATTCTAAATTGGATAAAAATTAAACATTTCAATTAACAAAATAAAAAGTAAGTAAATGCAGTATAACAAATTTAAATCTACAGCACATAAATATTAATATTTGCAATGTTTGTTGTTTTAATGTAAAACATTAAACAAACATAATATTAGTTATCGGCGAAACAAATACAAACAGAATATCTCGTTTTTCCCCGCATCATGTTGGCATCGAATTGCCTACTATTACTATTTTATTGAAGAAATAAAATACCAAAGAATGGAAATGATAGAACAAGGCCTAAAGATTCTAATAAAAAAAAAAACTTTAAACATAAAAAGCTTTTCCACTCAGTGAGATCAAAAAAGGCTAGGACAAAATATAATAACAACACTTAAAAATTCGTAATTTTCGCGAAGCCGAGTGATGAAATGATTCCCCTTCTAGTCAACTTTTTTATTTCAAAGTGAATTAATATACTTTTCTTGACACAGAATTTGAACACAACTGCATTATGAAAAATCTTGAAAATAATCATTTGAAGGGCTGGTATCATGATAAACGCGAACTGTCTCATATTGCCCCGCTGTCTCAGTTTGCCCCGCGTTACCCTATATACACTTCTCCACGTTTCTTATTTCAATTTAAATAATAATTCATTAGTATTACTAAAGTTTATCTTACGTTTTTTCAATTTTGTCAACATTAAATTGATTATCAGACGCAGCTTTTTAATAATTTACTTTTTAAAAAAGTAGTAAAGTGATCGCTGATACCTGTCTGAATTATTCCGGTTTCAAACGTTGTTCCTAGATAGTTACTAATGAAGATATTGTCAATTGCAGTTACTAGATTTTTTGTGACACGTCTTGGTTTACTAATGATTGATAAGACATGAAATTTTAGAAGCATATCAAAAAAAAATTTTTTCAGGAAAGTTTTGATGAGTCAGAGTATAAAGGTTTATTTCAGCGAAAATTCATAGGTTCATGTCACCAATATCACTAATAATAAACAGACTTTTATTTTCATTATTAGTCTTTATTATCGCTTTTAATAAAGTTTTTAAATGGTTTAATTTTACCATTTGGCGGACGATAAACGCATCTTACTAATACATTTTTACATTTAATTTTAATGTCTTTTCATTGAAAATATTTTTATATAAAAGTCTGTAAGTTTTTACAGACTTTTATATAAAAAATTACGGACTTTTCATATAAAAGTCTGTAATTTTTTTATTTTATAAATATATTTATTGGAGGCAAAAATTTCTATTCCTCCACCTTTTTTCAGCATACTCTTTGTTGACAAATTAGTTTATAAAATGGTAAATTATAGTTAGAGTTTAACTCAACATAATTTTTTGTATCCTGCTAGGTCTCCGTAAAACCTATGATATCAAACGCGTAACTTCAATGGTTAAAAATTCTTTTAACTTTTCATAAAACTTCTGCATGGTTCTAATGCTTATGCGTAACACAACATAACATACTTATGAAAAACTTTTTTTATATAATATTAGGAACACATTTAATGTTCGAGGGTCCGTAGGAACACCTAAAATTATTTTTTATTCAAAATTTTTAAATCCAGTTTTATTTTATTATACAGAACACATTTAGGGGGTGCCAGCAGTCTTTCTCAAAAGAAGTTGTTTTGATAACCGTCCTAACGTAGGGTAGATACAAATTTTATCTTTTTTTAAGAATATTTTATTAATTATTTAGATTGAAAATGGCTGCTCAGAATTAAAAAAAAAAATTAATAAAAAAAAGATAGTTTAGGTCAAAACATTTTCAACAGTAAATAGCTGTTACTAGTCACAAGTCTGGGCAGATAGTTTAAGTAGAAACATTTTATAATAGAAAATAGCTACTATTTACGGGTCTTGGCAGTATTAAAATCTGTTTTACATTAAACGAAGAAGGGTTTACGTTTAGTCGGGTACTTTCAAAATCTAATAAAAGTCATATTTAAGCACTCTATTATTTCCTTGTTTAGAAAGATTAGGAAATAGACGTCCCAGTCTATTTCCTAATCTTTCATTCAATTTTTAGAGCAAAAGTATACTTTTTTAACGTATTTTACATTAAACTCTAAAAACTTGTTTAATATTCTTGTAACTGATATAAAGGATTATTTTGATTAAATCAGTTATTGTGCAACTAAATGCTCCAACCAGAGGTGATTCTAGAAACAAAATGAAAAAAAAAGTCCTTAAAAAATACCAACTGCTTTCTAAGAAAGAAAATAAAGCTATCCTCAAAACTAAAACCCACCCCACTCAAATGAGTCAAATACCAACTACCCGACTATAATCCTCGCAAAACCAACTATAACTTTGAAAATCGCCTTCTTTGAGGAGTAAATCACCCCCAAACACACACGCACACACCCGCATAATTACCTCTGACTCCAAATAAATCAAATTGTATCAAAAAGGAAGAAACTTTACTAGGAAGTAAAAACAATATAACTCAAAATAAATTAAAAGTTACTCAAACTTTTAATTTCACTTACAATAGTTAAAGTACCATAAACTAGTGGAATAATAATAATCTTAGTGACATTATGCCAAAAATATTTCTGCAGAAGCAAAATCAAGGTGGTTCACCACTAAAAAAAAAAATCCCCAAATTTCATAATTTCAAATTAAAAAGTGTATAAGAGCATAACATAAGAAAATAAAAAACAATATAAGTGTCATTTTACAACAATTTATTCCTAAAATTGCAAAAATTTGTCAAAAAGGTTGCAAAATCAGTCAATTTTGAACAAAATTTTTAAAAACGATAATTAGGAAACAATAAGAAATGAGAGCTTCATATTTGGCAAACAGTCCAATGCACATAAAATGAAGGGCCTGAACCAAAATCACTACTATATTCATAGTAAAAGTTGAAATTTTTGATATTTTTGGCAAAAACATCAAATTTTGAAGAATTGGCTAATGAAAGAAAATAGTAAAATGTAAATAGTTCATTAACTACTTTGTTTTTAGCATATATTTTGGTTCAGGCCCTTCATTATCAGGCATCATTATATGTAGAACATGTCTTGAAAATTTGAAGCAAAAAAATTAAGTCATTTAAAAATTATGACATTTCAAAAATTAAAAATTTCACAAAAAAGTGAATGCAGAAAAACAACAATAAACATTTTATAACAAAAAAATATCAAAAACTTCCGGATAAGTATGGTTTAAAAGTTTCCAGTTGTTGTTCTTCATCTTGCCAACCCTTATTTATGGCTATTAAATGCATCCTTCTACTTTTTTTTTCAAAAGAGTTATTTTTATTCATACTGGTAACGCGTTTTTGATCCCTACAAAATGAGAACACTGTGGATTTTACACCATTTTCAAGGTTGAGGTTACTCATTACTCTCTTAACACCAGCAGTTTCCTTAATAAAATACAATACAGCTGAGTTCACTTCCAACTCAAATGAAGCTTTGTGAATAAAAATGTTTTCGGGCATCTAGACCATATAATACTATTAAGATTCTCATGAGAATTCTGTATTTGACCATAAGTGCAT
>NC_088926.1:9495000-9507500 GCF_038396675.1 Hydra vulgaris | reverse complement strand
TAAATAAATCTAGGGTATATATTTATAAAACGGCAAATAAATGCAATAAACTGAAATTAGGGAGATATTACATTATGCAATTTTTAAGTACATTGTTGTTAAGTAAGTTGCTTTATTAATGTTTAATTTGATTATATTTCCTTGTTTTCGTTTAAAATAAATATGTGCTAAAAGATTGATTAACGTTTTAGTTTTTCTTTTCTTACTAAATCAAGATTACTTAAATTACCTGACATGTTTCATTATTAAAACACTGCTAACTGTTATAAAATATAGCTTATTATGACATAAAACGTTATCAGAGTAATTTATATCTTGTTGGTCAGTCAATTCAAAAATTTAGTTGGTTGGTTTTAGCCACAACAGGGGGTTTACTTAATATACATTTTTTGACGTACTTGATATATATTTTTACAATATCATAATGTAAATAAATTGTCAAAATGCTCTGTAATCTATGCAGCAATAAACGGTTTTCGCAAAGAATTCAAAAAGTATTCTATTTGCTGAAAAGAGGAATATAATTCAAAAACTTGCTGCGTTGTTTAGCTATTACCAAACCATTTGCATTAAATGACAAAAAAATAATAATAATAATAGGAAAAGTGTATTTAAAAAACTATAGACTGGATCGTTTGGTATAGCACATTATAAAGCATCGGAGCTCATAAAAATTAAAGAGGATAAAGTTTTCTTAAATGATCAACGATCTGATAAAAACTATATTTTAGGTGCATGAATTTTTTAAGTATAATTTTAGGTGCATCTTATAGGAAAGGAGCTGACTGCAGCAGAAACAAGAGAGTAGTTGAGATTTTAGGCAAAGGCTATAATACGAAATAAGGAATAGATGAGTAAACAGCGAAGGCAAGAAATAAAAAAGAGTTGTATAGCATTAGAAACAAGTATTTCCAGTGAAAGTGCGAAAGTTCAGAATGCTGATAATGAATACTAAAGTAAAACTGGAATTATTTCTTCTCTGAAGCCTATAATACTCAAAAAGGTTAAAGTTAAACCTTAATTTCCATCAGCTGAACTTGATGAAATTAGTTTAGTAACCGACGAGCTGTATTGTTGATTAAGTTATGTGTACAGTGAGCTATAAAAGCTCACTGTACACATAACTTAATCAACATACAGTTTTAGTAAGTAGTACACGAAGAGTTTGAATGAAGCATCAATCATATGCGGCGAAGTCTAATATTGCATTTGCCGGTTCTAATTAATTCACTTTGATGGAAAGTTTGTGCCAGCTATTTCTGGAATAACTAAAGTGGGGCACCCCCAGCTATCGTTGTTGCTGGTAAAAATATAAAAAAACTGCCTGCCATTCCAATGACTCAGAGAAGTGCAATTGAAAATGTTAGTGAAGCAACTATTAATCTATTAAATTAATGGATCTTTCAGGATAATATGGTATGTGTATCTAGACAACTGAAAACACTGGACGTAAAAATGATGCATGTGTTTAGCTGGAGAAAATTCTATACAGACAACAACTATTGTTAGCTTGTCTTCATCCGTATTTTTGTTTCACCATTTTAAATTAGCTTGGTCTTGATTTTTCAGCTTTTGAGCGTCAAAACAGGGAACATGAAAATTGAAGCATAAAACTTTTTAATATCCACACTGTAACAAAAATTGAACCGTTAGGCTTGTTTTCTGAATATGTTTCGAACGCCAAAGATATTATGGTTCATAAACATCACTTGATTCAGGACAAAAACTAAACTGAAAAAGTCTAGCAAAGCTTCTCTTTCATAAAAATATCTCATTAACAGTAGTAATTTAGGCCTTGAATAGTTTATAGGCCCAGCATATTAAGCCCTAAGAATTGACTTATCATTCAATCCCTTTTAGTCAATGAAACTTCCATCTTATCAATCTTCAAAATCCATCAAAGTAGTTAACAAATCTCCAGATTAAGCAATTGTGCTTACAAAAACCGTTAGGCCTACCATTACTAAACAAGAAGAGCAGAACCAATTCTTTTTTTTAATTGCCGAAACGCATAAAAAAATGTTTCCGGATTTATCTCAAAATTCTCTAGTTGTTTAAATCTTTACTATTAGTGTTGCAATGATTATTTAACAAATTAACTTCAGCATAGTTACATTCCAATTTGTAATATTTTATGTGGATTGAGTATGCAAACAAACCAACTATAAAAACGCGAAGAATATTTTTGCTGAGACATTGGTAAATATTGATCAATCTTAATAAAAAAATTTATTGTGAAGGTTTTTTATCAAAATAAAAAAATAAAAAATTAGAAGCCTTTAACTTTCTTTTTTAAATGGATTTTTTGAAACACACCGTGCCAGACAAAAGTATGTAAACACACAATATTTCATAACTTTTTATAATAGACATGATGCTAAAAAAACCAATTTAAGATAAACACGTGCTAAATACAACATATACACAGTTTCATTGAGCCGAATTGTTTTATAATATGGTATGCTACACAAAGTTATTACTTTATGTATTATTCTTTATTTTTAATGATATAGATAATTCTATTTGGCATTAATCGACACTCTGGAGTATTTTTTTTCCAACATGGTTTTAATTTTATCTTTGAGGTTTTATACATCATTAAGAAACCTTCAGTAACATATTTTGCTAAGACAACCTAAGTTTTTCAAATGGGTTAAGATTGGGTGATTTGCCTGGCCACGGTCCAAGAATCTAATGACCAAAACGCGTTAGCCATGCATAATAGTCGCAAAACCTCATACATAAATATTTAGCCTAATAAATTGATCGATCAAAGATTTAGTATGCGAATCGTATACTGAATCTTTCCACTCAATTATATTGATTAATTTATCAGCATCAGTATGAATGTAGATTGTGAGTTTTAATGAATTAAAACCTACAATCTACAAAATCAATTGGGTGTTGTGAGGCATCTGAAATGAGAAACAGGACCTATTTCAAGGTTTATGAAGTTTTCAGGTAACACATCAAATCTTATTGCTGTTACGATTCTGTATCCGTAAGCCTGATCAGCCTAAAGATCCTTAAGGATTTTGTTTAGAAAAACTATAAGTGGTTCACATAAAGTTACTTTTTCAATGTTTTTGTTTCAACCAGATCTTTAACTGTATCGAGCAGTTTTCCTGATTCGCCCAACCATTTACTGTTTAAAAGTGTTTTTCCATCAGATTTAACAGTTACATGTCTGAGGGGTAGTTCATTAATATAAAGAGAAGAAGAAGCGTTAATGCATTTCAACATTTTATTAAGTTTAAAATCAACAAAATTTATGACGCTTTCTTCCCAACCAGCATTATCATTTTTTGAATCACCGCCCAATTCTTGTATTGATTTATGGCAACTATTTTGGCATCTTTTCTTCTTTAGTTGATTTTTTTAGTGTAAAACGAAACAAAAATCTGCCAGCTAGTTTCATGCATTTAGTTTAATGATCATGTTTAATAGATCTGGGAAAAAACCAACAGGATCTTTCTACTTTACTTTTTACTTTTGTAATGTCTTTTCTACCTTTAAACAAAAGAATATAATTCTTCCTCTGAATTCGTTTTTCCGTAAAAAGGCGGATCCTTCAAGCAACACGGTTCCATATCTATTTTTTATTTGAAGATTCGGATTTTTCATGAAACTCTTTACAAAAATTAAGTACCTTTATTTTTGAATCTTAATATAAATAGGAAAAGGCGGCACGCGCTACGGTAACATTCACTGTCTAGAATATGAAAAATCGACTAACTTTTCTTAAGTCAACCTTCACAAAGACCCCTTTATGTGGTTATTTTTATGACTTTCTAACCAAATATGACCTTTTCAAAATAGTTTATGTTAAGATTATTAGATATTTTTGAAAGATTTATTTTTTATAATTTTTTTTTCAATTACTCATAATTTAGTCAAAACAAAGTTTTCTCTCATATCAAGGCGTCTTTTTTATTATTATTATTTTTTTCAAATTTGGATATCCAACAAAATTTTTCACAAAATTAATTTCCTTTACTTTAAAAATTTGGTGAAAGCAGTAAAAAACGATGCACTCTAACGCCACACTTTCTGTTTAAAATATAAAAAAAGTGCCAATTTTTTGTAAAAATATTCTTCGCACAAACTCACTTCCTGAGGTCATTTTTTTAACCATTTTTTTTATTTTTTTAACCAAAAATTCAGTTTTCTTAAAGTTCAACATAGTAATTATTGAGTTAATTTAAAAGTTTACGAAATTATTTTTTTTCAAAACTATAGTTTTTTTTTGTTAACTAGTCATATTTAAGTCATTTTTCCTTTCAAAACACCGCTGACCCTCCCTGGCATCATTTTTATAAATTTTTTTATAGAATTGGAATCCCCATAAAATTCTTCACCAAAAAGTAACCCTGCTGCTTTTGAAATTGAAAAAAAAATTAAAACATTCTAATGTCTAACCTATTTTGACATAGTGGCTACGAGGGCCATGTCGAAAATAACGAGTATAATGTATTTCTATGAAATCTTACATTTAAATATCTAGATATTTAACTGTAAGATTTAAATACCTTACCATTAATAGTGTTTCCTTTCGGCATTAATCATAAGCCTGCAAGAGGATATTATGGCTGCCCTAATCATGTTTTCTAAAGATGCTTCACCGTTCAAATGACATGTTTATTATTATAACGCTGAATTGGTGGGCGCCATACTTTGTGCAAAATAATTTGTTGAATTAGAAACTAAAAAAAAAAAAAATGTAAACTTTCAAAGATTCTTTAAAAGATATTTTAGCTTGATAAAATCAAACCTGAATATCACCGCCAGGCAATAACAATTTACTCAATACTTAGATTCATATAAAACACGATTAAATTTTTAACATAAAATTAATTAAAACCAATAAACAATTAAAAAAAAAACTTAATTTTATTTAAGTTAAGGTTGTTTTTAACTTGTATAAAATTAACAGACTGTCAAAGATCAATACAATAGCTACAAAAAAGAATATTTCATTATTTAAATTATCAAAAAATTAAAGTTTAGTAACTTTAAAAACAGATTAAAAAATACATACTATTTATTTAGATATATTTAATAATTATATCATTTATGACTATGATGATAGAAGATTCAACTTTTTTTCTAGAAATACAAAAAACTTATCGTGTGCACATCTACAATGCCTCGTGCACTTCATCTTCGTTTAGATCAGTTGAAAGCAATCGAGTTGACTCTTCCAATATTATACAAATTATAATACTATTTTGATGGTTCACTAAGTTCTGTAATTATTGTGCACTCGGTTTAGAATGTTTACTGTGCGTAATGAAAAAGCTATATTACTTTAAATTTTTATATTATAGCTATATTACTTTAAATTTTTGTATCACTTTAATATTAAATAATATTAACTTTTTGCTATTTAACAAAATAATAAATTACATAAAAAGATTCATTTTAAATATGAAATGAAAACTTTACATAATTTTCCTTATAAAAACATATTGTTTAACCTCCCTTACTGTGATTAAATAAGTTTAGGTCGCCGCGTGGCAAATTCAAATCATCAATTTTTTAACTTTTGATATTTAAAATGCAAAACAAAAGAAACTTATTGCTCTCTTTTTAAAAGTTTTTTAGAATGTATTTTAGAATAATGAAAAAAATTAAAAGTTCAAACGATAGGATTTGAAGCTGGAAGCACCGCTTTATGATGACGACGCGCTAACCGGTCGGCCATCCAGGCATCATGCTCAGCCAACTTTAAAATTATTTAACAAACCAAAGACTTAATGAACTGCTAGAGATCAAAATGCAATGTCGCAATGCAAGGAAAACTGCGAAACTTGATATCACATAATATATTATTATTATTATTTTTTTTTTTTATACTGTTATTTAGGTGCCCCAAGAAGACCTAACGGTCTTGTCACAGAGCACCGCGGAAGTGCATTTAACCAGAAAGTTCACGCCTCCTTCCTTACCGTGACGCGAAAATATGTCCAAGGCTCGTTTCGAACCTGGATCTCTTGCTTACATAGCAAGTGCTCTAACCACTGCGCCACGGCCGCACTGTTATTATATAATAAAATTATATAATAAAATATACATTTGCATACACTTTTGATCAAAGATATTTGCATACACATTCGTTTACGTTTTCTTATAAAACAAAGCTGATGCAACTCTTTCTCGCCATTACTACGGTTGCAATGGCTGTCAAGAGTTCTATGTCACACAGGCTCGAAAGGGTACTCCTACTACTACTACTACTACTACTACTACTACTACTACTACTACTACTACTACTACTACTACTACTACTACTACTACTACTACTACTAAGTTCAGTATTATTGTATAGACTATTATAGTTGTAGCCGTAAAATAAAGGGTTAAAGCGGGTCAAACCGAATATAGCATTCAATTCTCAACTGTAATAGGTGGCAAGAACAACAACAATGCTAGCTTCAAGGGATCAGGATCAACAACCGTACTCTCACAACAAACAGAGTCAATTATGGCGCATGCGTTTAAGTTCCTATATGATTGGGATTATTGTTTAACACGAAATGATGTCATGGACTTCGTATGCGATTACCTTCTTCGTACAAATCAAATAGGCCTATTTAAAAACGGCAGGCCTGGAAAAGACTAGTTTTATGCATTTATAAACCGATGATTTAAAGAATTTTCCACAAGAAAAACTTACACTTTAGCATCTGCCAGAGCTGCTTCTTGTACGCAAGAAATAATTGATAATTATTTTGAAGTTGTCACTAAACAATATCATTTGTCTGGGATAACTTCTGCTTGTCACATTTGGAATTGCGATGAAACAGGTTTCTGTCGTGATCAAGGCAAAGCAACTGTAGTATGTCGAAAAGGTGCAAAGTGTGTTTTGAAACTCACTGACAACAATGAAAAAATTTATTATACAATAAATAATTGCTGTAATGCTGATGGATACTTTACACCACCATTCGTGGTATATAAAGCAAAAGCAAAACTTTATGGCTGAGTGGGCTTCAGGTGGTCCAACTGGCACCAAATATTCAATTTCTAAATCTGGTTGGATGGAGAATGACTAATTTATTGAATGGTTGAAAGAAGTGTATATACCAGAATATCAAGCTATTAATGGTACTCATGTTTTACATGTTGATGGACATACGTCTTACGTCAGTTTAGCAGCTGTATTGCTAAGTCGGGAAAACAATATAATTTTGATTTGTCTACTAGCCCACTCATCTCACATTCTTCAGCCACTGAACAGAGGTGTCTATTGCCATGTTAAGCAAGTGAGGAAGGCAGTTCTTACCAAATATTACAAAGACACAAAATTCAAAACTTAGATAAAGAAATTTTTCCTACGTTGCTCAAACAGGTGTATGAAAGCGGTAAGTGTTTTACAAGTTTGCACGCTATTATTGGTTTTGAATATACTGGGTTATTTCCACTTAACAAAAACAAAATCAATAAGCAGGCATTAGCTATCTCCGAAAAATTTTAATCAACCGACGTCTTCAACGCCATTGCGAAAAATAAAATTTTTTAGCATTATCTTCTGAACCAGCAACAGCAGTTTTGAGGTTCGACAAGTACAGAGCACTACATGAGAGAATTAAAATTGAAATGGAAAATGAGCTTAAGAGTTTTTTTCAAAAAAAAAATCAGTCTCATGTTAAAAAATCGAGGCAACCTAATATTCCAAAAAATGCTGGCCAATTTATTACAGAACACGGTGCTGCAGATCATCTAAAAAAAAGAGAAGTTAAGCAACTCAAATTAACTGAAAAACAAGCTAAAGAGCGTAAAACCATCTGCAAACTTATTATGCCATTGCCAAACCATGCAGAAAAAGAAAAACTCAAAATATAGAACCGATTACAACACCTTCAGCCAAAAAAAGTTATTAAATGCAGAAAGTGTAAAAAAGAATTACATTCGTACATGATGTCATGCGAGAATCCAAATTGCAATACTTGGCTCTGCAACAAAATAAAAAATTTGCCAAAAATTCTGTAATGGGTTCTTCTAGTTATAATGTAATGGGTTTTTCTTCTAGTTTTCATATTTTCAAATACAATAAAAAAAAAAATAATAATAAATAATGTGCTTGTTCGTTATTTTCATCTTATTAAAAAAAATAGTTTGAAAATTTTAAAAAATAATAAAGTTACTTGATTTTTATTGTTCGGTGGATTGACCCACTTTTACTCTACATACTATAGATACAGCGAGCAGGGAAAATACTCTACTATATATGTATAGATACAGCGAGCAGGGAAAATACTCTACTATATATGTATAGATACAGCGAGCAGGGAAAATACTCTACTATATATGTATAGATACAGCGAGCAGGGAAAATACTCTACTATATATGTATAGATACAGCGAGCAGGGAAAATACTCTACTATATATGTATAGATACAGCGAGCAGGGAAAATACTCTACTATAAACAACCAGTTTTATAAATACTCGTTCCAAATTTTATCCCCAACCAGTGATCTAGTCTAATTTTAAAAAAAAGTACTGTTGAGTAGAAAGTTACTTGTTCGGGTGGTTTGTTCCAGCAATTTGCTGATCCATTATAAAGTTGGCTGTGTCTTGGAAGGCAGTTTGAAACATATTGATGCCTTATTTTAAGCTGGTGACCACGTAACAAGTAGTTAATAAATTTTGGTTGATATATATTATATATATTGATATATACAGCGAGCAGGGAAAATACTCTACTATACAAATATATATCAAATCAATGTATTAGTTAAAAAATTGGGATAAGATTGCATTGTAGGCTCCAAAACTCAACTGATGGTAGATAGTCTAACTGCATATGTATATTAACAAGATATGCGGGCCTATGAAACAGCGTAGAAATTTAATAAGTTTATAAGATGCAATCCTCTCATTTTCGATTGGGTCAGCTCTCACATAGATTCTGTTAAAACCAATCACTTTCTTGAGATAACATTTTCCAGTGCTGTCTGGTGGTTTCCATGACTATTAAATTTTATTAATGTAAAAGGAGGATGCAAAATCGATTGGCTTCTCTGGGTTGCATTAAATTAGTTTACTGAGAAACCTCAATGGAAAATATTTATTTTTGAGTCTCCTCTGAAACTTGACATTATTTCTGGACATTTTAAAATTACCCTGACTATCATGCATGGCTTTATTTTCATTGTACTTGTCGGAATAATCTGCTATACCTCTAATAATTTAATTCTACTCTGTTCGTGACTTTCCTTTGTGACTTTAGAAAATTAAGGTGAGTTTCCACTGATCCGTTTTTCTACAGGAACGGGAAAGGAAACGTAAAAATAATCACGTGAGCATGCGCAGTTTTCCTTTGGACAAATAAAAACTTTTATTACGCATGCTCACGTGATTATTTTTACCTTTCTTTTCCCTTTCCCGTTAAAAAACGGATGAGTGGAAACTCGCCTTAAACTTCCATGGTTCTTTTTAGTGTTTCAACTTTTGTATTTGTTACTGAAGCCCATGCATTAACTCTACTTATTCATTATTCCAATATTATTAATTTCTAAGTTTTTCATCATATTCTGCTTTTAGAGAACTAACTCATGTAACAAGAATTGAAACCAATCAAAGTTTTCTTCACCAAGTATGAAGTTGTTAAGTCAGTTTACTCATTTTTCCTTAGATGAGTTCGGGCCAATTTTCATCTCAAAGGAAGTACTTGTTAATTGAATAAATATCTACTCTTTCGATGAATATTTAGTCTTTGATAGGAGAGCTACCATTATTGGAATGAACACCAGTGGATCACCATCTGATCTGAACTTTTTGAACTTTTGATTCCTCACTCACACAAATATAACTGTAAGTTTTTGTGTTTGTTTCAGTGTGTGTATATATATATATATATATATATATATATATATATATATATATATATATATATATATATATATATATATATATATATATATATATATATATATATATATATATATATATATATATATACATATATATATATATATATATATATATATATAATAATATTTTTTTTTTTTTTTTTTTTTTTTCTTCTATTTATTTCGTCATTTTACAAATTTTACTATGTTATCTATATATAATTTAAACAAATATATGTAATTACAAGCTGACTGGGGCAAGTAGAAGTCAAAATGACTTATAATCAAGCCCCTTTGTGAAATACAAATAAATACAATTAAATTTTACATCTTCCAATATTACATAAAAGAGTGAAATTAATAAGTTTAAAAAAAAAAAAAATTTGGTTAGAAGTTTTAGAAGTTAAAAAAAGAAGAAATTTAAGATTAAGTTAAAATATAAAATAACAAATGAAAAATTACAAATCTGTACATATTCGTATACATATTAAAGACAATAAACAAAAAACAAACAAAATTTTAATTCCCTACATATGCATATACATATTCATATTACATATGCATATACATATTACATATGCATATACATACTACAATATTAAAATTAAATGAAGGACATAAAAAATTAAAAATACAAAATTCTTTCGATTTTTTTTTTAAAAAAATGAGAGAATGTACGTAATGTTTAAATTTAGTAAGTGTGTTTTTATAGTTCTTTTAAATGTAGCAATAGATTTTATTTTTTTCATATTTTCATCAAGAACCGAATTCCATAAGCGTGGTCCCCGGCATATAGTCGAGAAGTCAGATTTTTTTAGTGATGTTAGTGGGATGTAGTAATTACTTATTGAATGTCTTGTTTCATATTTATGATTAATTCGAGTGAAACTTTTAAAAAATTATTTTGGAATCATTTTATTTTGAAGTTTAAACATAAATAACAAGTTATGGTATATATTTAGTTTGCATTTAGACCATTTATTTCCGTGAGTATCGGCTCGGCACTTTCGTATCTACTTGCGCCCAAAACTAATCTACTTGCTTGCTTTTGTTTTGTATAATTAATTTTTAGGAAAGATAAATGATTGTTTGCCCAGGCAATATTACAATAGTTAATATGACTATGTATAAATGAAAAGTATAAATTTTTTAAACATAAATTATTCAAAAGATGTTTTGTCTTGTACATAATCCCCAGGGTCTTTGAAACTTTGTTCTCGACTAGCTTTATTTGGCTTTTCCAATTTAAATTCTTATCAAAAATTATTTCTAGTATTTTCATTGAAAAAACTCTTTATTTTAATATTGTTAATTGTTAGTTCAGGTAATTTGAGTGGAAGGTTCTCGGATTCAGATGACTTAGCAAACAAAATATATTTCGTTTTTTCAATATTTAATGAAAGTTTATTTGCTTCAAACCACTCTTTAAGATATATTAATTCTGTGTTTACATTATAGAAAATATTTTTTAAATTTGAGTCAGAAAAGAAAACATTTGTGTCATCAGCAAAAATAATATAATTTAGTATTTTTGAAGACAAATAAATATCATTAATATAAATTAAAAACAGCAGGGGTCCAAGTATTGATCCTTGGGGAACTCCGCAATTTATTAATTCAAATGGGGAACATGTTAAGTCATATGGTACTCCTTGTTTACGATTTTGTATACAACATTGCAGCCACTTTAAATTGGAGTGAACTACTCCATAATTGTGTAGTTTATAAATTAAAATCTTGTGGTTGATATATATATATATTGTTTCCTCATATATATATATATATATTGTTTCCTCATATATATATATATATATATATATATATATATATATATATATATATATATATATATATATATATATATATATATATATATATATATATATATATATATATATATATATATATATATATATATATATATATATATATATATATATATATATATATATATATATATATATATATATATATGTATATATATATATATATATATATATATATATATATATATTGTGGATAATTTCAAAACATCTTACATTTAATTTTTTGTGTACATTTTTATATTTGAAAACAATTTTTTAATCAATTTTTCATTTGAATAAAGAAAAATTGAATAAAAAATCTTAAATAAAATAAAAAATATATTTTTTATTTTCAAAACCGAAATATAATCTTTATAAACATTCAGTTTTAGATTAACATAAAATAATAAAAGTTTATATGACGCCATCCAAAAAAAATTGAAAGAATCGATGATAGTTTTCTAGTGGGAAAAATAAATTGCAACAAATTTGCAGCTACACAAGAAATTTTTCAACACTAAAACTTTCAGATAAAATTAAAATCTGAAGTTAAACTGAGTTTTATGGTAGGATGTCTAAACAAAAGTGGATCATTCTAACCAAAGTTGTCCTACCAGTCAGTTACATTGCTTTATAACATGTAAACTTGTAGTTTCATAGGCACGTGGAAGATGGGTCTCAAGCCGTTTCTAAATCCATAATGCAACATGCTCGGTACCTTGACCCACATTTAGTCATTTTAGCAAATGCAGATCAGAAATCTAAAGAAGTAGCGACAAGGTTAATAGACAATTTAGTCTAAAACAACCCCTATAGACAAATATTCTTTTGAAAGATAG
>NC_088926.1:9470000-9492500 GCF_038396675.1 Hydra vulgaris | reverse complement strand
TCATGCCAAGGGGAGGCTCTAAATAGAGCTTCTGATTTTGCCTTGCATTATGGAAGTGTTTTGCTTTTTTGTCTTGCATTATGGATGTGTTTTGCTTATTTGTCAGCTTATGTCTATGGCACAGGTCTTGAGTATTACCGTTGTGTATATTTATTCCAATATGTTTTAGATTTCATTTACTTTTGTTACTCTTTAAATAACATATACTATTGCATACGTGCATATGTATCAGGTGGTCTATTTGTACTATTAAACCTAAATTGTTAATGCTTTGTTTTTGTTAAGTGCAAATTCATAAAATCACCAATAAAATAAACTTTTTCTAAACTACATTAAATTCAAGGAATAAATATGACCACAGAAAAGCAAAAAAAAATTATAAATATTTAGAAAAGCGTCAGCCTTCTTTGGGTCACATAATAATACGAATAGGAAAGATGAGCTCGAACAATAACTATGATCAAAAGTGTATTATAAAGGACAAAGTTGTGAGTTATTGAAATGAAAAACTATTTGTGCATTAGTAAGATCTTTTCAATCGTCTGATATGATCCAGTTATATTTTATGGTCTAATGCCCGTTTTGTTGATTTGGTGTATTTTGGAATAAGATGAGGCTCACCAACCACAAAAAATATATTTATAACTGTTTATGCCACCCAATGGTTGCATATAGGTGACCCGGGTGATATGATAATAAAATCAGATTGTAGATGGTGTCATCGATCAATAACTGAAATTTAAAAGAAAATAAAGAAAGTTGTAAGACTCTTGTAAAGTGCAATAACAATGTATAAATGCCCAGAAGGCAGGAAAGAAACAACTAATGCTCCTGTCACTCTGTGTATAGGTCATATGAAATAAAAAACAAATTTGCATTTTACTAATATTAGAGACTGTTAATGTCTTCGGGTGGGATGGTATAGTGCTTTAGTACGTTCCGTTCAAACGTTTGGCATGGTCTCGTTATGTTTTTGTCTACTTTCAAATTAGGTGAATAGAAAGCTAAACATATTTATATACACACATATACATATATACATGTACATGTATACACACATGCATCGACATTTTTATACACACCTATTGACATATATAGGTAAGAACAACATACAGAAATTGCGTACCACCTTACAAAATTATTGTGCACTAAAATAAAAACAAAAAAAGCAGATACTAAAATCAACAAACATACCAAAATTATCAAATCATCAGAAAAAGTGACAACGATTGTAAATAAAATAAATTATAACCAGTAGATAGCACATATTACTTCAAAGTGACTAAACATACATATGACTAAAGTGAATAATAAATATATATATATATATATATATATATATATATATATATATATATATATATATATATATATATATATATATATACATATATATTTATGTTTATAAATGTATATATACCGATCTATAAATAAGTGACTTGTGAAGATATGAACTAGGCTAAAAATAGTACGAGGTATAAGTACTATTTCTTTGCCTTTTTTTGTGATTAATATTTGATGTTTGCATTCATTTGTAAAAAATATGCAATGTTTATTAAAAAGATAAAATATTTTGAATTAATATAATGGTATTTAAAAAAGCTGTTTTACAAAGAATAATGAATTTTGTTGTTTAACTAAATACGCATTTAACCAGTCTCTGACTTGAGGAACCAAACGTTTCTCCAACACTTCTATATATTTTCTCTGGTTCATCATTCCTTCCACAATATAAAGACGGCTTGTTCCATAGATGAATATTGCTCCCCACATACCATAATCTTAGTTTTAAAGAAATTATGGTACAAACATTACATTAATAGCCCTAATTAACAAGTTAACGCCTAAAGAAACTAAGAAATCATTATATTCAGAGATCTAACAGAAAGCTAAATCAATGATTACCTTAAACCAATCTCCTTGCGCCCAATTTTCATCCTCCATGCCTGACATGCTTCATTTTGTTCGTGAGTCTTTAATTTTTCCTTGGTCTGTACCCAATGGACACTGGACCAAAAAAAGACGTCTTTTGAACGTTCAAAAGACGTCCAAATCATTCAAAAGACGTTCAAATGACGTTTGATACGTTTAAAAGACGTTTAAAAGACGTCATTCATATGGTGCCCACAAGCGAGTATTCAATATTTTATGGTTTACATTAATGCCCTGACTTGCTAATTCTATAGATATCTTTTTGCAAGAACTTCTTCTATCTATGAGGGCTTTTACTTGGATATCTCTCAAGTCTGAGGATAGTGATTCTTTTACAACCACATTTTCCAACTCTTCCAGCTTTAACGTTTCTACCTTCATCCAGCATCCTTTTCACTGTACTAACTGTTTGTGTTTAAATCTTCAATTTCAAGGCTAACTCCTTTTTTTTAGGCTCCTATTCTCCAACAAAACACAGATTCACCCTTTTTTTTTTAATCATGTTTTTAGTTTTTTCTCATAACTTTAAAATCTGTCAAAAATGTAAAAAATTTTACAGAATAATTTTTTTTGAGTTTTTTAGAACTGAAACTTAAAATTTGTAGAGCCCAAGTACATACCAAGCATTCAGTACTCCACAGAGAGTCGAAAGAAAGTGATGCGAACTCAAATTAACATATTTTAAAATTTAAGGGTATGTTTTAGCAACTTTTCTTGTTTAGAGCTTAAGTGACCCTAAAATTAAAAAACCCAGATCTAAATGGATTTTATTTGACAACAAAATAGTTCCATTACTATATATATATATATGTCATTAAAACAAAAGAATATTATTGACCACTTAAAAAATTTTAGCTGCCTCAGTTAATGGAATTTTGTAACAACTCTAAAAATCCATAATAATTTTTCCAGTACCGCATTATTATTTTTTTCAAAAAACAATATATTAGAATGGAAAATTTTAAATTTGTCTTATGTATCACATAACTCTTTTATATTATACTTAATGCTATGATACTTTCAAATCCTCCAAGAAAAATGGTTTGCTACTTTGTTTGGAAATAGAAATAGCTCCCATTAAAGATTGAGAAAACTGAAAACTGACATTGTACTTATGAACTATGATAGTTAGTTACACTAGGAATGGCTTTTTTTACTTACTTTTTTTTCACTTACACAAGTATGTTAATTTAAATGAAAAAGTAAATTACATAAGAAATTTTTAACGCTTAATGTAAGTTTACATTTCCATGTAAGTAATTAATTTTATTGAAACAACTTTTACTTTATAATAAAAGTTAATTCAATTTCAAAAGTAAGTTATGTAAAAGAAGATTACATCAAAAAGTAATTTACTTTTAAACGTAAAAAAAAATCACGCGATAAAGCTGTTTACAAGGTTTGGCACTTGACTTATTTTGATGTAAAAACGCGAATTACTTTTAAGCGTAAATTACTTTACATAACTCATATAAAAATAATTTACTTACATCTTAAAGTAATTCGTTTTTTTATTTTTTAATATATTATGTAACATGTAAAACTTAATTACTTAAGATAAGTTTTTTTAAATGAGCAACTGTTAAAATTTACATCGAAATGTAGTTTACTTTTTATATGTAAAAAAAGTTATTTATAAAGTAAACTTACGTATATATAAAATTTAAAAAGCATAACTGTTGTCTCTGCATCTCTGCATATATAAACATATATCTGCGTCTCTACATATAGGTACATAGGTAAGTACCTGCATGTTGACTATATTTGCCCTTAATTATAAGAGAACTACCCTTAATGATATACGTGAAAAAAAATTCTTTCCCAATGCCCCACCCCAAACACTGCCCACATACATCATTGTATTACATGCAAAATTATCCAGAAGTACTCTCAAACAGGCAATGGATTTAAATACGCCACCCATCTCAAAATTTATGTAAAATTAACATGAAATGACTGTATTTTGAGAAAGTAAATAATATAGCTTACATTTGACTTACCTACAAAGTAAAGTATATAATTTCAAAGAAAAAAATTTAATTTTGTTTGTAATTGTAAAAACAATTTTTTTAAATTATTTTTAAGTAAGCTGCAAATGTTAATTATGCTGCAGTTTTATTTTACATTGTGAAGTAAGTGCTATGTTTTTTAAATAATATATTTACGTAAGTTTACTTCGTAAATAACTTGGTTTACATACAAAAAGTAAATTACATTTTGATATAAATTTTTTAGATAATTGTAACTAAAATTAATTTTTAAAGTAAATTACTTTACACGACTTACCATTTAAAGTAAGTTACATTTACAAGTAAAAGTAAAAACGCCAATAACTTTTACATGAATAAATAAATTTTTTTTTTCAAGTAACAGTTACTCATTTAAAAAACTAAACTTGAGTACTTAAGTTTTACATGTTGTATAAATTATCCAAAAAAAAAAACGAATTACTTTTAAATGGAAATAAATTAAATACTTTAATATGAGCAATGTAAAGTAATTTATCGATCTATATGTAGAGACAAGCTTCCTGCCGTGTGCTGATAGGGGCTGCTAAATAACCATTAATTTTTTATTTCTTTTTTTTATTTAGCAGAAATATGTTAGTGGCTAAAATATAACTTTGGCGAAGGGCGGGAAAAGGGGCGTAATTTCAAAGCTATGGGCAATTCGTGCATGTTTAGCATCAAGTAGCTACCCTATTGGATGCTACCCATGCAGGCTAACCTTGACTAAGTCATTGTTCGTTAGAGCGCACTTTTTCTACAGTTTTTTTCTTAGTATTTGCTTTTTCAATCAAGTATTTTATTATGATGTTATGACGCAATATAACTATTGTGGTATCCGCAAGGACATCGACTGCTAAAACAGTTTTCAAAAAATTATAAGTCATTTAAACTATTTGATATAATTTATATCATTAAAGGAGTATTTTCAAATAAAATCTTTTATTGCATTTTATCATTTATAAGCTATTTGTAGGAACGTGTGCAAAATTTTCAAACTATTTAAATATTTAATTATTATACATCATTGTAAAGAGCTTTAAATCAGTATTACAATGGTGAAAATTTCGTAAAAAACGAATAATTTTACTAAATGTTATGCCCATTTAAGTGACAAAAATTCGGTATAAGGAATGCTTAAGAAAACTGCAACCAAGTTAAAAAATTAGCGCTCAGCTTACGGTAGTTTTATAATCGAATTTCATTGTTTTTAGCGCATTACCCTGCCTTGGTTATATTTTTATTCAACTTATAACAGAAAAAAATTAATAATGTTTAATTAAAAAAGTTATTTTTATTAACGAATTGAAAAAATTATCAATAATAATAAGTTAAATCAATTTTTAAATGATTAAAAGTTTTATTTATAAATTTATTTCTTTTATAACGTTTTTTTTAAGATAGTACTTATTACAAACCACTTTACTTTACATAAATAGGCTTACATATCAAAAATGCGTAGTCCATTTGTTGCTTTATTATATATGCATATAGTCTTCTCGATGGTAAACAGAGAACTCAAAGAAAATAACAGTCTCTTTAACTATATCTATTTTTTGCAAACGAAGTATATGACTTGAGAAAAAGTCAGAAAAAGATGTGATTTGTGTAATAGCAATAGTTTTTGAGAAAAACAAGGCCTGTTTTCCCCACCGTAACATTATTATTATTCAAGCCACATAACCTTTCCAATTAAGCCATGATAGATACTAAAAAATACTATAATAAAAATTGTTTAATTACTTTGACAATAAGCAATAACATTTCATGCTAGTTAGTATTTAGAGAGATGAAGACATGTATTTAGAAAAAGCGCTTCAGACTATTCATTGTATATCGCCTCGATTAACATTATTTGCTTTAAAATATACTTAAAATATGCTTTAAAATATAGTTTAAAATATAATATAATATTTAAACGAAATTAATTGTTTTCCACATGCTTAATAATGTTTTTAACAGAATTGTTGCTATGAAAATAGTCTAGATTTGAAGCAAATCTAGCATTGGCATCCAAAGATAGAAAAAGTTGATCCATCAAGAATATCTAAAAAAAAATAGATTTTTAAATAAAAATATAGATCACCATAGCGCAACCATTATTAATAGAGAAGGCATATGTCCTGAAAAATAAATTAATATCTAATATGTTATAAATATGATATTACTGCTTAATTTAATCTATAAGTATAAATTAATCTCTCTCCTGACTTATTAAAGATCTATAGAAGCATAGTCTATTTTTCAGTTTTCATGCTGTGAATAAAAACCTAGCCCTAGCAATGATAGATAAAACACATCAGATATTGAAAATAATTACTAAAATAACCCTCAAAAATTAGGGTATAAAAAGATTTTTGTTTTAGGTTAAAAACAAATTAAAATAACTTAACTTCTGAATCATAACACATTATGTCATTAAAACAGAAATTTTAATGGAACCAAATGAATTCTTTGATTTGTTGCCTGAAAAAGAAAAGATATGATGTAAAAAAATAATAATCAAAATAATTGATTTCTATACTGATTGATTTAAACTACTTAACACTAACATCGTGGTGTCCATGCCTGCAAAAAGGTTATCTTTCTAAGTTAAAGCAGTATATCGAAAGCCAGGTGATTGGCTCTATGCCAATAGTAAATGAGCTTTGGTTTCCCATAGCATGTTGCAGTCAAGTCATCCCTGGTTGTTGGATATCGGTAACTACCCGACTACCTAAAATAAGATCTGATACATAAATATAATCAATGAAAGAATTAAAAATCTTTTCATAATCTTATCAACAACAATAAAAAAAGAGGGTGAGGGGACTTAGCATACACATTAAGCATTACAAAATATTGCTAACCAAGACACTTACCTAATATCTGTAAATGAAAATTATTAATGCAAGTATAGAAATCATGATTTACAATAACACTTACTTTATTATAATCAATTTGCACATCATTTTTTTATGATATTATCACATTATTTGCTCATTTTATACTCGACAGCATCATCATCTTCATTCTCATTTGGTTTTCAATAAGAAACTATGTTTATACCATTGTTCTTTTTTTTAATGCTAAGAAGTCTGCCTTAATATACATCTTGGCTGTTAGTGCCATTATCAAACCACAAGTGGCAAATACATCTTTCAATAGCAGCTCCAATAAGAATTTCTTCAATATTAGAAGCCTCATTATTTTCTAGGTCAGGAAACTTTTTTTTTATCTGATTAGGCATATAATTTTTTTTAAATTTTTCTATTTTTCTTTGTTTTTTGTACTTTTATTTTGAATTTTGTTGGCGATACACTTTATAAGTTTTGACATCATTTCTTTATGATATTATGCATTTGCAAATCGAGTTTTTTTGGCATTAGAAATAGCCCATAATATTAATTTTTTTTCGATATCAGTGTGCTTTTTGGAGAGTAGAGCAGTTGTTTTAATTTTACAAGCACGAAGTTTTGAAGAAAGAAGGCAAAGCGTAGCATTTGGAGCTTTTTGCTTTGCAGCGCTAAACTTACCATTAAGTTCTTCTGAGTCAATGTTGTGAAGCCTTGCTGATTTAGTCTGGCTCATAGTTTGATCATTAGAACTCATGTTGAAATGCCGCTTGTACTGCCTGTTAATGACACTAACAACAGCTTTCAGAAGTTCAGCTAATGTTTCATTTTATAATTTCATCTCGGCAAAAAGTGATTATTGAATCAAAAATAGGATATTTAATAATATTTCCAAAAAATCAGTTTTTTGTTTAAATAGATTTTGGGGATCCTTGCTGTTTTCAATGAGTGTTCCAAATTTTTGACTACCTGTCAGATATCAGATATGTAGTCAGATATGTAGTCAAGTCCCTGACCAGGTGTGATATAAAATTTTCCTTCCGATCAATTTAAGATCTGTATTTGTCCAAAAATGGAAACAATCATATAAAAGATTCACCCGTTTCAGGTCTAAAATCTTGGAACAAACTATATCTCAGACCTTCGCAAAACGCTAAGCCAGAAAACAGAAATGTCTTCAATATTTCATTGTGATGAATCAAAATACCACTGTGTGAAAAAGAACGTGTAATCTGTTCTCTCTGTAGCGTGGTAGCAGTTCTCAGGGCAGCTTGTGTTGGTTCAAAAAGGCTGCAAAACCCTTTGGGTCATCTTTAAATAGCATTAAGTATTTATTTTACAGAGCATAAGGAGCATGTGAAATAAGAAACGTTTATACGCGAATAAAAAAAATATTTTGGATTTATATATCATAATTCACAAAATTACGTTGTTTTAAAGTAAAAAAGTGGGATTAAGGTTATAGATCTACCTCTATATCTATATAGTACTCTTTTGCATTCTTAAAGCGAAGCTTGTTCAGCTGTAAAACAATATTTGCTGCAATGCAGTCTCTTCCAAAAGGTTTTTCTTAAGAGGTCACAAATGCTTTGAGTGATGACTTGCACAAACTGGTCATTGTGTCCAATGGGTGAAGATGACAGTTTAGTTCATTTAATGATTTCTGCAAAACAAGGTCTATCTTAGTAACTGTTGCATGGTTTGTTGTCACTCGCTGTGTTATTTATTTTTCCAATAATAGTACTTCACAAATCAGTAATGTGTAGCTGGTAGAAGTCACTATATAACTTGGCAAGATTGTCAACAGATTTTATAATGTGACTATGATAGTCGTTAGCTGTACCTCCATGAAGTTGATCAGTAGCTACAACCATGCACACTGAATCTGTTTTAAGTGCACAACATTTACATGAACACCCTCTTGTGTTGTTGCATCAAAAGCAAGTGTCAGATTTTTATTTGAGAAAGCTATTTCAGCAGTCAGAAAGTCTAAAATTACACCTAGCTCATGCATTATTTGTTTTACAATTGTACAATGCAGAATGTGACTAAATCGATAGCCAGTGTGTTCTCCAATTTTACTGAGCAGAGTTGGAACACTATGTGTAGAGACTTGGCACACAAGCATTCATATATAAGTGCTCTAATATCTGCTGAGTTGCATTTTA
Source organism: Hydra vulgaris (assembly GCF_038396675.1). Lineage (NCBI taxonomy): Eukaryota > Metazoa > Cnidaria > Hydrozoa > Anthoathecata > Hydridae > Hydra > Hydra vulgaris. The sequence goes on along the minus strand of NC_088926.1, from coordinate 9,483,560 downwards.
CATTTTTGGTTTTTTGCGTTATTTTTTGCATTTGCTCCACTTTTTCCTGTAAAATCAGTATGTCATTTTGCAGTACAAAAATTTCAGAATTTTTGTCAACAAGTTTTTGGCTTAAAATAGCTATTTGATAAGATACGTTGCTTTGGATAAATGTAAACTGTTGTTTTAAAATAAAAATGTGGTTTTGAAGGTTCTTTAACTGTAAGTTCAAATACTTTTCTTTTAACTTTTTTTGAAGAATAAGGATTGTCTTCTGATCAATCTTCTATTACAGGTTGTGGGCACTCTAATAACCTCCTTTTTGTTGCATTGGTAGCCAACCAGCACAAGCATGGATAGAAAAATAAAATCTTTTTCAATTAAGATTGTTTTAGAAAAAAGTTGTATTGTTTTTTCAAACTTTAGTTTGACTTCTCAAGTTGTTTGTTGGCTCTTAGTTGTCCCGGTATCTTGCGATTGATTTTTTACTACCTTCCAGACAAGCTAGAGCTCTAAAACTTCCAGAATTTGTGTAAATTTGATAAATATTATTATTTCATGTTAGAAAATAATGTATGCTAGTACATCATGATTCCATAATGTTTATAGCAAAATCATTTAAGAAACTGCGCTATAGATAAAAAATCAAACTGAGATAAAAATAAATTGTATATATGGGAAAATAATTTGTCTTGGCTTTTAGTTAACGATTAAAAGCAGTGAAATTGAATTATGAAACTACAATATCACAACAACAACATACAACAAGCGCACACACTATATTTATAAGAACTACTATATTTAAACAAATTAAATTAAAGAAAGAATAACGCCAAGTCTTCTTAATGGCTAAAATAAGAAATTTCAGCTCCAATATGCTTGAAGACCTTTCTTGTAAAACCATGTGAATAAGAAACAAATTTAGAAAAGCCTTGAAGCTACTTAAAAATGACATATACAACATTGAAGCTTGAACGTTGACTGGACTTATTATTAGTAAATGTTTTTAAAAAATTTATAAAAATTTATATATATTCGTTTTTTCATATTGCATAAATCCATCATTTGATTAATCTGAAATGAAAAAATGTAATGGATAAAGAAATACAAAGAAAACATCATATATAAATCGAAAATCAATATATCTGATAGAGATAAGATGTCACGATAAGAGAGTAGTAGTTGTTAAATATTTTTATTTCATGTTAGCTTTTAGAAAACAATTCATGTTGGTACGTCATGGTTCTAAAAAATCAAATTGAGATAAACAAAATGTATATCCGGCAAAATGATATTTCTTGAGTGGCTTTCAGTGAATGATTAAAAGCAGTGAGTTTCAATAACAAACCACTTATAATTTTTAACAATAGACACCGACATAAAGGTAAGCCAAATGTAACAACATTAGTAACATAAATAATAACTTTACGCAAAATCTTGCTCAACACGTTTACCAAGTCACACACTTTGAAAACAAGGAAAGAACATAATATAAACATATATATACGAACTATAAAACACAATATATTTGTTTAACTTTATATAACATATATGAACACTTCCTATAACATTTATAAAACAATTGTATAGCACAACAATTATATTACCTCATACATACATTTATCAAAACTTTTTAACTTTGAACATAATATAAACATATATGCAAACTATAAATATATATAACTTAAGTTGCGTGAACAAAAAAATTTAAAAATAACATGAAAAAATGTAAAAAGATTCATATATATATTTATATATAAAGACACACATCTTGCAAAAAAATATCAAATTAAAATCATGTTTAATTTAAATGTACTACTTATTGAATAAAGAACAAAAAACAGAAAAAAAAGAAAAAACAGAAGAACTGCAATCCTTATAACAAAATTTAACGTTTAGCCGCAATAAAACGTCAGTGTTGGCTCGAAATTTTAAATTATTTTTTAAATTTTTTAAACCAAAACAAAAAAAAAGGTAATAGCATAACAGAAATGTCAATAAAATAATAAAAGAAATAACTTCAGATGATTCATTCAATGAACTTAAAAGCAAATCAGTCTTATAATCTATAAATAATGAAAAAAAAAAGTCTTTATATAATCTATATCTCATGAAAATAGGTAAATAATGCACTGATAATCAGTAAAAAATGTACTGGAGATATGTGATGATGGAGATATACTGCTTTAGCAGAACGATATCTCTTCATAAACCTTTTCATGTATTTCTGACAATTCCTTTTCATTCCAGATAAACTTTTTTTTAAATTTCTTAAGAGAAATCTTTTTAATTTAAATTTTGCTTTCGCAATTTTGGTTTAAGTATGCGTATTAAAGCAAAGATTTTTGTTTTTTTATGTTTTTCAATAACATTTATATGCTATTATTTGATCAAAATCGGGTACAATATCGTATCCGATTTTGATCAAATATTATATCATACGTATTTTTGATAATTAAGTGGTATTGAACTCGAAATCGAGAATTCATTTGTGCGTACCTATACAATAATACTATTAGTTTAAAATGCTGTTGATTAAGTAATTCTTATTGGTTTAGCGCTAAAAAGAAATGCCGCATTTTCAAATTATAAAACGTTTTTACATTGCTTTGGACGTGAAGCAATACTTAGCAATACCACTCGTATATAAATCAGTTTAAAATTTGATCTTCTATTTTGTTTAGTTTATGTTTTCATGGATAATACTTTTTATAACCTTGATTTTCATATTTTTAAAAAAGTATAATTACTCAGTTTTTCTATTATTTATGCATTATTTCTCCTGTTTTAGTACGTAATTTTAGAATAAAGTTTTCTATTTTTCTAAAATAACCTGCTAAAACAGGGAAATTTGGTATTTCAGCTACTTATATATTAACTTTTCATGTTTATTTCAAAAGTTACGAAACTATAATTGTGAATTAAAATAAACTTTGTAAACACAAACTTCAGAATGACACAAAAACATCAGTTTTTACCAACAAGATTTTAATGACTATATTATGTAAGGATTATTAGAAGCTTGGCGATAAGGCTTATTTGCTTCTTTTTGAGCCCCTACCCCCACTACCCCAAAAAGTAAAAATATGTAACAGCAAATGTAAACAAAAAACGATAGAAAAATAAAAAATCTGCCTCTGCATTAAATAATGTCTTCATGCAATAAAACAAAAACAATAATCGGTTACCAAATAAGCTTTGAAAAAAAATTAGTTGACAATTTGTTTGAAAGATCCTATTGACTAAAGAAAAAATAAACAAAAATCTATATATGTTTGGAGTTTGCTAAGTGTCGTTACATAAATTTAAACTCTAAAACTAAAACTAAAAGCTTGATATGGGCCTGATTTAAAATAAATGATTGGAATCTAGTTGTTTAAATATTGTGATTTGCACTTTGTAAATATTTTAACTTTTAATAATTAAAAATTTAAAGTAAAAAAGATAGCTAAATTTACTGAAAAAAAAAAAAAACTTGATGTTATTTCATTATAGAAAACACTTTTCTTCACAATCGATCACATAATTTTAAATTTAAATTATTTTTTTTAACTACCCTACTAAATTCGCTATACTAAATAAACTAACTAAACGGTTGTTGCGGTAATGAAAAGTTATCCATTAAAAAAGGATCATTTTTTAGATAATTAAGTAATTAACTAAAAAATAAATGGACCATTTTTTTTAAGTTTATAACTTTAACTTTAGTTGTTTCTTCTTAGATTAATCTTGTTGTTACTAACAACAGTTATTTAAAAGTGTGAAAACTTAATTTTTAATTTGTTTTAACTGACTATCTGGTTTATTGCTCTTGCTTTGGAAATGGCTCTGCATTTTGCAACTTTATTTTAAGTTTTGTATTTTGGCTTTTTAATTCAACTTTAGAGAAAATATATATATATGAGAAAAAGTGTAGGAAACGGCCTTCCTTACCCTAAAAACAAATTTAACACGCATGTTCCTTGGGACTACACATATACTGTCAGAGTTGTAAAAAAAAACGAATTACTTTTAAATGGAACTAAATTATATGTTTTTATATGAGTTATGTAAAGTAATTAACGCTTAAAATTAATTCGAGTTTTAGCACCCAAATAAGCAAAAGAGCCTTTCTTTGTATTATTATTTTATTGAGAGGCCTTTTGGATTTAGTCTAATATTGATTACAAAAGTCATGTGCAATTTTGCCTTTAAAAAAAAAATGAATTCAAAGTTGGCAAAAACTAAAACTCTTAAAGATTCTAATAGAATCTCAAAATTTTAAACCTGAACGAAACATATTTGGACTTTTTTTTTCCAATCAGATTTTAGCATTATTTTGATCGATTTTGAAACAATACCTTTCAAATGTTATTGCAAAGTATAATTTGTTTTCTAAGTTAAACATATGTTCATTCCAAATACATCTACTTTGTTTTAGTCGCTCCTACGTTTTTAAATTACATAAACACAAAATTCAATATGACTATACCCAAATTAAATATGTTATAAATGTTCTATCTATTAATTATTTAATAAAGTATTAAATAATTAATAGATAAAACGTAACAACTTACTGATTTTTTTATTAGGCTGTTAAGGTATTATGAACTTCTAACAATCTTAGGTGACAAGTTAATCCATCTATTGTTTATCTTTTTTTTATAGACAGTGTTTAAATTAAAACTTGTCCTATTTTTTGATTTAAAATTAATTATCCTGACGTACACATAAGATTTATTTTTAGTAAAGGCTAATCAATTTGTTAAATTAGTGGCAAAGCTGACATATCTACAAAAAATTTTATTTAAACCACTGAAAAAATTTATTTTTTCTGACTTTAGGCGATAAAGTTTATTTTAGGTGCGTTAAAACTTAGTTAAATAAGTGAAATAATTTATAAACAAAAAAATAAGTAAATAAGTCACTAAACATAAAAGAAAAACAATATCAGAAACCTGAAGCTCAAAAGCAAAGTTGAATTTTTTAATTCAACTTGAGGCTTGAGAACAGCCGTGGCGCAGTGGTTAGAGTTCTGGCTCAAAACCCAGAGGTTTCGGGTTTGACGCCGACTCTAGCCTAATAAGCGACATTGGTAAGGAAGGAGGCGTAAACTTCTAGTTAAATGCTCTCCCGCGGTGCTCCGTGATAAGAGCGTAAGGACTTCTGGGAGCACCTAAAAAAAAAAAAAAAAAAAAAAAGCCTTTTGATCGAATTGTATACTTTGCGGTAGATACGTCATTGTACAAATGTACCATACATCTTTAAAGACAAAAGTTTATCGATATTTTAAAACTTCATAAAACAAATACATTTATGCAGTGCAACACTATTTAAATTTTGTCAAAAAAAGGGTTCAACTAGGGTTGTTTGCCTAAGAAAAAAACTTCTGAAAACTTGGCATATATTTCAATTGCGGAAGTTGTTCGTGCGCAATTGCGGAAGTTGTTCATGGCTACGTATTTCATGGCTATATAGTTAGCATATATTTCAATTGCAGAAGTTGTTCATTGCTATTGCAGAAGTTGTTCATGCGCAAATTCACCTTCCGTGACGCATTATACGAACAATTTAAATAAAAATACTTCGGTAATAACGCTTTACGAAACGAAACTTGCGAAAAATCTTTTTGAAAGAATACTTGGGAAACAGTGCCTTAAGGAATAAGCATTTCGAAACGTGCACTCTCGGAAAAGATTTGAAAGCATTCATTGACTTGTTATAAAAAAAAAATTATGGTTTATTATTTATATAAGAATAATGTTGGTAAATGGTTCTTCAATAATTTATACATACATTTATATATATATATATATATATATATATATATATATATATATATATATATATATATATATATATATATATATATATATATATATATATTTTTTTAAAAAGTATTGAGAAAGTATTTGTTGATCATTAATAAATGTCTTTACTTAAAACAAAGAAATAAAATTTTTGTATAAAAATTACAAAATGTTTTGTTTTAGAATAAATTTTAAATAAAATAATTATAATTTAAATTTTTTTAAATTGCTTATTTTCATTTGCTTTAAATAAGGACTTTTATTAATGATCAATATGCCTTTTAAATGTGACAACGCCGGTTTATCCACTGAGGTCTTCATATATATATATATATATATATATATATATATATATATATATATATATATATATATATATATATATATATATATATATATATATATATATATAGTTCTATAGTTTGTTGGCTTTAGGAAGAGCGGAAGGAAAAAAGTGATTCTTACGCCAACACATACGTCACTTTTAATTACTTTTGACTTTCGTCCAACATTTCCGTGTTGGACGAAAGTAAAAACCATTAATTTAATTACAAATTAATCGTTTTTTAAAAAAGCCACAAAAACGCAAATTTAATTGACCAGAATGTTTTTAAAAACATTCTGAATGTTTTTATAACATTTTGAATGTTTTTAATAATATAAACAATGTTTTTATTTTTATTTTTTTTTAATAAAATGTTTTTATTTTTATTTTTTTTAATAAAATGTTTTTATTTTTATTTTTTTTACTGTAAATTATGCGCGGAGTGTTGCTACATCGACTATCTTATAGCCTGACTCGCAAGGGAGTGCTGCTACATCGACTGACAAATAGCCTGACTCGCAAGGGAGTGCTGCTACATCGACTGACAAATAGCCTGACTCGCAAGGGAGTGCTGCTACATCGACTGACAAATAGCCTGACCCGCAAGGGAGTGCTGCTACATCGACTGAGGGTTTGGTTGGGGCAGGCAGTCTATCATTTTAAAAAAAAAATAATTCCGGTCTTGCATTTTAATTTTTACTTTTTGTCAACAAAATATCGAAAAAACTTTCGGACAACATCTAAGGGTTCTATATATATATATATATATATATATATATATATATGTATATATATATATATATATATAGTTTGTTGGCTTTAGGAAGAGCGGAAGGAAAAAAGTGATTCTTACGCCAACACATACGTCACTTTTAATTACTTTTGACTTTCGTCCAACATTTCCGTGTTGGACGAAAGTAAAAACCATTAATTTAATTACAAATTAATCGTTTTTTAAAAAAACCACAAAAACGCAAATTTAATTGAGCGGAATGTTTTTAAAAACATTCTGAATGTTTTTATAACATTTTGAATGTTTTTAACAATATAAACAATGTTTTTATTTTTATTTTTTTTAATAAAATGTTTTTATTTTTATTTTTTTTAATAAAATGTTTTTATTTTTATTTTTTTTACTGTAAATCATGCGCGGAGTGTTGCTACATCGACTATCTTATAGCCTGACTCGCAAGGGAGTGCTGCTACATCGACTGACAAATAGCCTGACTCGCAAGGGAGTGCTGCTACATCGACTGACAAATAGCCTGACTCGCAAGGGAGTGCTGCTACATCGACTGACAAATAGCCTGACCCGCAAGGGAGTGCTGCTACATCGACTGAGGGTTTGGTTGGGGCAGGCAGTCTATCATTATTAAAAAAAAAAAATTTCGGTCTTGCATTTTAATTTTTACTTTTTGTCAACAAAATATCGAAAAAACTTTCGGACAACATCTAAGGGTTGTATATATATATATATATATATATATATATATATATATATATATATATATATATATATATATATATATATATATATATATATATATATAGAACCCTTAGATGTTGTCCGAAAGTTTTTTCGATATTTTGTTGACAAAAAGTAAAAATTAAAATGCAAGACCGGAATTTTTTTTTTTTAATAATGATAGACTGCCTGCCCCAACCAAACCCTCAGTCGATGTAGCAGCACTCCCTTGCGGGTCAGGCTATTTGTCAGTCGATGTAGCAGCACTCCCTTGCGAGTCAGGCTATTTGTCAGTCGATGTAGCAGCACTCCCTTGCGAGTCAGGCTATTTGTCAGTCGATGTAGCAGCACTCCCTTGCGAGTCAGGCTATAAGATAGTCGATGTAGCAACACTCCGCGCATGATTTACAGAAAAAAAATAAAAATAAAATCATTTTATTAAAAAAAATAAAAATAAAAACATTTTATTAAAAAAAATAAAAATAAAAACTTTGTTTATATTGTTAAAAACATTCAAAATGTTATAAAAACATTCAGAATGTTTTTAAAAACATTCTGGTCAATTAAATTTGCGTTTTTGTGGTTTTTTTAAAAAACGATTAATTTGTAATTAAATTAATGGTTTTTACTTTCGTCCAACACGGAAATGTTGGACGAAAGTCAAAAGTAATTAAAAGTGACGTATGTGTTGGCGTAAGAATCACTTTTTTCCTTCCGCTCTTCCTAAAGCCAACAAACTATAGATCTATATATATATATATATATATATATATATATATATATATATATATATATATATATATATATATATATATATATATATATATATATATATATATATATATATATTTATATATATTTATATATATATGTATATATACTTTAAACAACTTTATACATTTTAAACAACTTTAAAATGTATTATAAAAAGTACAGAACAATTACAAATTATTAGAAAATCACTTAACTTTTTTTGTTAAACTTTTTTTTTTTAACTCATCAGAGTTTAATGATCAAATTAATGAATCTTCAATTAATACCAAAAATTAAACTACAAGAAGTCGCAAATGTCATAACTACAGTAAGTTTTCACACATTTGTGGAATTTGCTGACACTATTATATAAACAATTCTTTAAAAATGATTACTTATACTTTCTTAAGAAAATAATTTCTAAAAGAAGGATTTAATGTTTGAGCTCATTTATTTTTATAGTTTTTTAGGAAACTTATTTTGGTGCCTTCATTCAGAAATTACTTCAGATTTTTTGTTTAATAATCATTCTCGGTTTGCATGAGTAATTATTTCAAATTTTTCTTGTAGGCATAGTATGCATTTATTTGGAAATATTGTTATATTCAGGCGCTGTTTTAAAGATAGACCAGTTCAGTATAAAACCATTAATATTTTTAAATGTAGGAACGAAAATAAGTTTTGTTATTTTTTGTTACGTGATTTTCTTCTAATTTTTATATATATATATATATATATATATATATATATATATATATATATATATATATATATATATATATATATATATATATATATATATATATATATATATATATATATATATATATATATATATGTATATATATATATATATATATATATATATATATATATATATAAATTAGTATAAACATTTATCTAACTTTTATCTTCAACAGCATGTTCGCCATCGGCAGGCTTATCAGGAAGGAAGGCTTCCTGATAAGCCAGTTTTGCCACTAATTTAACAAATTGATTAGCTTTTACTAAAAATAAATCTTATGTGTTCGTCAGGATAATTAACTTTAAGTGTTTTTACTAATTTATTATTGCTCTGTTCTTTAGGAACATTGAGCTCTCTATTTGTAGAAAACACTGACATAACTTATATATATATATATATATATATATATATATATATATATATATATATATATATATATATATATATATATATATATATATATATATATATATACACTGACATAACTTATATATATATATATATATATATATATATATATATATATATATATATATATATATATATATATATATATATATATATTTCAAGTATATAATAAAAAGGAACCGAAAGTTGGTACTTGAAATATATATATATATATATATATATATATATATATATATATATATATATATATATATATATATATTTACCTCTTAATTTTGCTCAAAAGCTATATAAAGGTGATGCAATTTTGACTGTACAACATGAGCTGAAGAAAGAACATTTCGATAGCCATTTGTGTGCAATTTATAGTATAAATGTTTTTAGTCAGTGCAAAGAGCTGTATACTTCTAAGATTTGTAAAATACATATATATATATATATATATATATATATATAAAATGTCTATATATATACATATATATATATATAGACATTTTATATGGATGAAAGTATTCAGTTGCTATTATTATATTTATTTATAGGAATAAAAGTATTCAATTTTTATGTCATCACGGATAATGCAATGGAGAAAAATCAATCAAGCAATTATTTATTTACTTACTGTGTCAAAAGTACAATAGAAACAAATGTAGAACAAATTAACGTTTCGATAATGGAGTTTTTTCGAAAACATTTCTTTAATCAATAATACTAACTAGTTTTCTTAAGAAAATCAGTTTAACTATTTTTATTTTAAAAAGAAATCAACTTTATCCGCCTTAAACATGTCAAATGTTAAAGTTGACTTTTGACATGTTTAAGGCGAATAAAAACAGACTTCAATCAAAGTTCAATTTGAATGGTTCGAAGGGAAAAGTAACTGTGAAATTACCTATAGAGAGATAAATGTTTGCAAAGCAATAATTGGTAGGATTTTATTTTAATTTTAAAAATTAAAGTTAATGGCTGCCTGTTGAAAATAAATGAATTTAGATAAATTAACAGAAAATACGTGTAAAACTTTCCTTAAACAAATAAGAAAATAAAATAAATCAGTTAACATGAAAGTTGTAAACTTCAAGTATTCATATGAAATAATAAAAATTGAAATTTTAATTACTCCGTTTCTACAGTTTTATTCGCTCGACTAAGTTTAAATACTTTTGCATTTATTTTCTGAATCGATTAAGCGCTAATATGCAAAAGCAACAGACAAACAAACTCGTACATAACTAGGCTTCTGCTTGAAGTATGATTCTTATCGTTTAAATGATAAAAAGAGATCCTAAAAAGTAAAAAAAGAGATCCTAAAGGCACAAAAAAGAAAATAAAGAAGTTATTAAAAAGTAATAAAGAAAATCAAAAAGATTATACCTGTGAAGTAGAAGGTGACGTTGAGTTAATGAAAACAAAGGCAGTTACGAAAATGAAAAATAAATTACCCTCTTACCCCAACTTGTAAAGCTTTTCGAAAAATACTTTATAGTAAATTTATTAAAATTGATATCTTTTGAAAATGTTTAAAAAAAAGTAACACAAGATCAAAGTTGTTGTTTTGATGTTGAATCAATATTGATATTTTAACGCCGCTTTTTTCTTTCCAAATCAACGCTTAAATTAACGTTAGTAAATCAACGTTAGTTCAACGGTAATTTATTGACGTTGAACCAATGTTGATATTTCAACGTCGATTTTTTGTTTCCAAATCAACGATTAAATCAACGTCTTCAAATCAACGCCTTTTCAACATTAAATCAACGTCAAAATGCTTGCTGGGGAAAAACAACATTTCGAAAGTAGCATTTGCGAAATGAAAATCGACAGTTTTTTTTTTTTGTATAATTCGGTAGGAAAAAAAGAACTTCCTGATTCTCAATATTCTTCCAAAAGAAATTTATTTTTCCGGAACTGTACAGAATTTCCATAAAGTATATAAAATAAATTTATGTACAATTAAACTGCATGAATATAATAGCAATTTTACATCTAAGATGTATATTAGTGCATTTAATAAAAATATAAATGAAAAGTATTCTGTAAAAAAAAAAATGAATGTAACATTTAATTTACCAAAAAAAGAAAATAAATATTCTCAAGCCGAATCTAGCTTATCGAGATAATTATATATAAGGTATTAAAATTCTTACAAAGTACCAACAAAGGAACAGTGGTGTACCTAGGGAACGTCACTGTTCCTGGTAACTGGTAAAACCTTTTTAACTTCAAATGTTTTATTTTCATGTTCTACAAATTAGGAATTACTCTATTGTTTCAAAAGCTTTTTCTCATCGTTAAGGTACTTCTATACAATTAGACAAGTTTATCCAATTGAAGAAAAGTTCAAACAATTTAAGTTCGTCTATTTCACTAAAAGCTATTTAGAAAGTTGTCTTAATAAATGAATATTACAAAAGACAGCGGCGTAGTAAGGGTCTTTGCATCTGGGGATAAAATATCAAAACAACACCTTTTTATAGGAAAAGAAATCTTATTTTTTTTTAGAAGAATGCTAATTTAAAAACTAGTAAATCAAAAAAAAATTCTTTTTTCAAATCCATGCTTTATGCAAGCAGAATTCTATTGGGCCTAGAAATTCTTTTTTGTTATCTTTTGTAGAAGGAAAAATTACTGTTACGTTTTTAAATTTTTTCTTTATTAATTCAGTGTTCTTATGGGGTAATACAAATTAAATTTTTGTTAACTTAATTAACTTTTTTGGTCAAATTTTTCCATTTCCTTGTATTGTCATCGAAAATGATTAAGTGTGCAAAATTTGAGCAAAATTGGTTGAGAAAAAAGCTTTCAAAAATTGATTTCAAATTTTGTGGCACACAAACATATATATATAGAAAGTAACCTTATATAAAGCATGGAAAAACTTTTTTTTACAGATCTTTCTTTAATTTTTTGCTTTCCTTTTTTGCTCGTTGCAAAAACCACTTTGGCTATATCTCGCTACGCTACGGAAATAAATATTTTCGAAAACAACTTATTTTTAAAATACGATTTAGAAGTTGTATTCCAGTAATTAATTTTTTAATATATCCGTAGTATGAAACGAATAAAAGAAATAACGAATAAAGGAAACAAATAAAAGAAACCGGAGCGTCACTTTGATAAAAAAAACAAGGGATGTAACCATCTTCTAGTTTTTTTAACATAGTTGCTGTAAGTAATGTCAAAGATGCATCTCTCAAAGAGATGCACCATTATTTAGATATTCAATCGGTGTGAGCTAGTTTGACACTCAAATGTTGTCTTACTAGCTAATTGTTTTGAAACAAGTAAAACTTAAGTAAGCTAGTATTGCTAGTAAACATGTTTAATGTTAACAAGGTTTTAATAAATCCCAAATGAGTAAGTTTGGAGCAGTGCTAATGGGATTTTAATAAGGCTCATTAAGTCAAACCATGTGGTTTTTTTAGTCTAAATGTTCTATCAAAATGTTTAATTTTCACACCACTTTTAAATCTTTTCAAAGAAATGCTATAAGTTGCGCGACTTATAACAGATTAGAAGCAATTATAAATGTCACGGAGAGTATAATTGTTTAAATGTCACGCCATACTAGAAAATCTTGCGCCACACCCTAAATGTTGCGTGACTAATAAAAGGTATGAATTTCCGAAGCGAAAAAAATAAATATCACATTAATGAATTTCTAATAAAAGTCTAAAATAATTAAAATTTCATGTTTATCAAAATTTATGCCAGTGCTTTTGGCTGTAGAAGATAATTTATTGACGCTCAAATCTAAAGGTAAAAATTTCTTTGCAACGAGTTTTATTTTTTATTACATTATTATTAATATTAATTAATGTTAAAAAGTTAGCTAAAAATACACTCTACATAAATTGTCATAACATATGACATTAAAATAAGTTAATAATAGGTCTGAGATAAGTTATTTCAATGATACAATAGGAATTTTGAGCTATGTTATACACTACGATAATGATTATCTTTGCACAATGTCATTCTGTACATTGCTATTATTCGCAATCGGACTGCAAATCGATTATTTACAATTATTATTAATGCTTTTAAACTTTATTAAGCTTTTCTGATGACAGTTTCTGTGTTCGGGTAGGACTTT
>NC_088926.1:9310000-9465000 GCF_038396675.1 Hydra vulgaris | reverse complement strand
GATATACAAGTAATATTCATTTGATAATGATATACAAGTAATATTCATTTGATAATGATATACAAGTAATATTCATTTGATAATGATATACAAGTAATATTCATTTGATAATGATATACAAGTAATATTCATTTGATAATGATATGATAGTAATAAGTAATAAACTAAATATCATTTTTATCAAATTTTTTTTAAATAATAAAAATGCATTTTTATATTTTTAATAATCATAGTAACAATTTAGTTATAAGAGTTATTGCAATATAATAAGAGTTATTTTTGTGTGCTTTGGTACTAAGAGTTCCAGATGTTGAACGCATCCGTTGCTTAGTGAAGAATATACGTTATTTTCTGTCATGTTTAGAACACAGAGATCACCTATTCCATCTGGAGATCGTAAGAAAACAATACTTGTGCTATTGCTCGTGTACTATTTTATTGATTGTTATATGTGCTACAAATTTTTTAAGATTATGGACGAGTTCGAAGGAATGAATCTTATAAAAAAAGAAACAACATTAGATAAGCTAATGTAAGTCGTGGAAAAATTGGTATGCCTATTGTATCTGCCCTGATTAAAATTCACAACAACACTACCAGAAGAGGGATGCTGTGCCCAGTTGTTATTGCTGGTGTAAGTTTAACGAAAAGTTGTTTAATTTTTTTTGATTAAATTTTTTTTTTATATTTATTAAGATAGATAAAAAGATCAAGAAAACGATCTTCTTCTTTAAAAAATAGTTAGGCTGAAGATATTATTTTTTCTACTGAGCCTCAACTTATCTTAGGCGAAAATTCAAGACTTGTCGACAAAGGAAATATTATTGCAATCGGACAACGGAATCGGACAATCAGACAATGATGCACCTTACGTCCTTCAACTTCTGACATATTATTATATAATGGATCTATCGTACTCAAGATTGTTTTGAGGAGTTTTAAGGCTACTGCAACAATATGTCTTGCAACTACCATTTGATTGCACAAATAAGCTTTCGCTCAAAAAATGTTAAATCTTGTGAAAAGTGTTGCTTTTGTATATTGACATTTTATATTGACTTCTGAACCATGAAAAGTTTACTCGGTTATTTGGTTTATTTGTTATATATAAATATAAGCAAATGTATTAGTAAAATATATCTGATGGCTTTTCTTAAAACAAATAAAATATAATTTTTATCGTCTTTTAGGTCTTCTTATTTATTATATGTAAGTATGGCGTGACTTGTTAAAGTTTTATTTGTCACAAGACATCTAAATCACAATCATGCCTCATGCCACCAAGACCAATTTTTCACGCTACATATAGTTTATTTAAATGTGGCAAAAAATTAGGCTTGATGACATGCAACACAATAATGTTTTAGATGTCCAATGACAAATAAAAAGTTAAACGTCACGCCATACTTATTTTTTAAAAGTCGCGTGACAACTTTGATTGAAACTGTCACGCCAAATGTAATATTTGAAAGTTGTGTGACAACTTTAATTCTTTATGCCGCGTGAAAAATCGGGCTTCGTGACATGGGAGTTTTATTGGACACTTTGGTGTGACATTTTTTACAACGTATTTTTGAAGCTTTTTCTCTTAAGTGTTTTGTTTACATAAGAAAAAATACATTTCCTATAACGTTCTTCCAATAATGTGTTAATAATCATTATGAACACATAGTGATGCAACCAATTTAATTTAAGCGGCCTTGGCGCAGTGGTTAGAGCATTTGCTTTAGAATCAAGAGATTCAGAGTTCAAAACGAGCTCTAGACATTTCAAAAATACATTAGTTCTTCCTATAATGTGCTAATAATCGTTATATATATATATATATATACATAGTAATGCAACCAATTTATATTTTTTAAATATTTTGAATAATAATTCTGTATTGTTCCTCTAATTCCCATGATCCTTTTAAGACTTCTTATTTTAAATGTCAAATTTTTTTTTCTACGGAATTAGTTGTGATTGGGTAAGCAAGCACATTAAAGTAAAAATTAATAAGTAAGGTATATATGTGTTTTTCGGAGACGTTTTGATTTGTTGCAAATCAAAGTAATAAGTTAAAGAATCATCTACTGTCTTTGTTAAGTGAAACAATTTTGAAATTTCTTTAAAATTGGAGAAACTATGCTTTCAAACTCAACACGTAGAAAAAAAAATAAGATCAAAATGTAATGTCCGTTAAAAACATTTCCAGTTAGCAAAACAGCGTTTTCTAGTCTCCTTGAAAAAATTCCTTTTAATAACATATTTAAAGGTCTTGGTGTTCAAACTACTTATTTTAAAGACACTTTAACGTGTTATGTTTGCTGGAAGTCTACAAAAACGTTTGAATGCGGGTTAATACGTTTTGTAAGGTCTTAAACACGTTTGTATTATCTAGCATAGGTTTACAAGATTAACAAGTTACTTTTCCCAACAACTCCTGCTATGCTTAGTTGTGAAAAAACTTAAAGTTTGATAACATGAAATATGAAATGGAATGATTTCTCAGTTTACTTTATTGTTAGTTCATTTAATTTTTTTAATGTAACCTTTTCAAAGTAAATTCAAAATAAAATTTACTAAAATAAAATAAATATATCAATAAGCTATTTTAATTTAGTATTTAGTGTAATCTATTTTATTTTAGTATAAGCTAGCCGAAACATTTAGACAAAATTTAATTTAATTAAATACTTCTTAATTTTTTCAATGCCTACCATTTTATCAAAAATAAAATGTTTTGTTTTTATTCATGTCACATGTTTTATTTGTAAAGCAACAATCATCGCAGTTAATGAAAAATATATGATATAATTTATATCTAAGACATGAAAAAGCGCAAGTGTAAAAAAGCTTAACTTATGTTTAATCTGTGTATGGCGCCCACAATTATTGTTGGCGGCATTTACAGATTAAACATATATTCAGCTTTTTTAAGCAAAATCTTAGATATAAATTACATTATATATTTTTTTATGGTAAACTGGTTGGACACATAAAATTATTGATAGTAAGTTTGTCTATTTTTTTTACTAGATACTAAAAACAAATTTATCAACACTAATTTAATAGGTAAAGTGGGGTCTGGTGAAATGAACTATTGAAAAAAATTTGATTTACAAGGACAAAGGTTTCGTATTGCAACAATAAAATGAAATAATTTTGCGGCAAATTAATCAAAGTTTTATTTAATGGTTTATTTTACAAGACCACGTTTTACCTATTAAAATAATGTTGGTAAAAAATTGTTCAAAAAGTGTATAATCTCTTATGGCAATTATGATTGGGATTGAAGAATGTATACTTTTTTAACAAATATTGTAATTGCTTTTACGGTAGAGCGGGGCATTTAGGAACAAATGCTAGTTGCGGATAAACTAATTATAGTTAACATCGTTTTTTGTAAGTTTCCTGAAATTCATCGATATAAAAAAGCGAAAAAACAAAACAAAAATTCCTAAAATTAATCTATGAATTTCAAATTTCCATTTTCCTATTTTTATTAGCAGCTTTGAATTCTAAGTTCACAGCTAAAACTGCATTTCATCCCAACTTGGATGATTGATAACTTTTTATCATCGTTAACACTATTAATAACATTAAACACTATTAATAATCGAAGTTATGTTATAAAAATTAACAATTTCTCTGAATTAATTACAAATATTGCTTTTCTGAAAAAAGAAAATAATATTTTAGATTGAAAATAAAATCATCAAGCTGTTGACAAAATGTATAAATTAACTAAAATATTAAATATTAACTTCTAATGATCAACAATCGTTTTTATAATAAGCTAAAAATCTT
Source organism: Hydra vulgaris (assembly GCF_038396675.1). Taxonomy (NCBI): domain Eukaryota; kingdom Metazoa; phylum Cnidaria; class Hydrozoa; order Anthoathecata; family Hydridae; genus Hydra; species Hydra vulgaris. Next base: position 9,461,208 of record NC_088926.1, on the reverse strand, counting down.
TTATAACAGATGAGAAAATCATTTAAAATTTTTTATATCATTTAGTGAAATAAAAATTTTTATTTGTAATTTCATTAGAAATGTTAAAATTGTTCATTTAAAATGATGCACTAGCTGTCTCCTCCTTAAGTTTTGTAGTAATTGAAAGAGAAAAAAACTCGTATATTGTCGAACCAAGACAATCTTGACTGTAATAATAATACAGCATGACAAGATCTGCTGTTAGTAAATGTTTTCCGTTAGCATAATTGAAACATAATACCAGTGACAATGATCAAACATTGATACCAGTGACAATGATAAAAAAATTGATACCAGTGACAATGATAAAAAATTGATACCAGTGACATGATCAAAGCTTGCATCAGATTATATATAAAAAATTTTATCCAACTTTAGTTTTTTCAAATAATGATAGCACGCCCATTAGTTTTGTAGCAGTTGCATTATAACATGATACTAACAGAAATGCTTGTAGACTAGAGCATTTTACACTTCCAGTGGTCTCATAATGTAGTAAATCATTATGATGTTACATAAAACATAAAGCATTTGTGAAAATGTAAAACGATTTCCACATTACCTTAGAATAATACCGCGTGGTAGTTTGTTTATATCTAGAAAATTTAAAAATCCTTTTGGATTACATTGGATATCTTTAGATCTCATCTTGTTTATTGTAGAACAACTTTGACTGCCATATAACTATTTCCAAATAATCTATAGGTTCCAATTCCAAAGAATTAAAAGCTTCGCAACATGAAATGGCATGTGTCTAGAGGGTAAAAATAGTTGTTTAGCTTGTTCAGATTCTTCCCCCAGGTATCACCAGGTACCTCAGATTCATTTTGGTAATGGTAAGATGGTTTATTGATGCTCTGTTAGGCATGTAGATTTAACTTAAAGTAAGAAAGGGTTTTATCAACAACAAAAATTAGATTTAGGATTTTTATATAGATTAAAAAGTAATAGTTTTTAAACTTAAGAATGATGGATGGAGGTGGAGGATAGAGAAGTGGATGTAGAAGGTGGAGGATGTAGTGGAGGATGTAGAAGGTGGAGGATGTAGATGAAACTAATAAAAAAAGTGAAGTAATAAACAAAAATTATTAGTTAAAAATGGGATTTAAATTATACTCAGTTGAAAAAAAAAGGATTTTTAAACTTGCTAACTGTGGCAGATGTACATGTTTTTGTTTTTAGTTTCAGGTACATCCGCCAAAAAAAAAATTAAATTAGCATTAAATCTGTACACAGTTTAAAAGTACTAGCTTTTAGATTTACATATAGCATAGCAGTTATATAACCATAGCAGTTAAAGGAAAGACTTAAGATTAAAAAAATACAACTCAAACCAAAGCATACACCTATGAGTTTTTACTTTCATAAACATAACCTAAAGTTATAAAATACAAACTTACTAATGGCAACCTGTGTAGATTGAAAAAAAATCTAACAAAAAATTTGTATATCAAAACAAAGCACTTTAAATGAACTGAAGATACAAATTACATAAGTTACACAATGAAAAATAATTAAACAAGTAAACATTAGAAAAGTTTCTATAATGATTTAAACAATAAACAAAAAACAAACTATTATACAACTAGTAAAGGTTAAAACGACAATAAAAATTATATCTTTTTCATCAAGATTCTATTTAAGCATTACTATGTTTATTTTTTGATGAACAACCTCAAATAATATGTGATTCATAAATTTATCAAAGTTCAAAAATGAAATAGTTTTTAAATTTACCAACTGTGGCATATGTTGATAAATCAATAAGAAAAAAAGTGTAATCAAAATAAAAAACTAAAATTGGGATTAAATCTATAGTGTAGCTTTGATTAATAGGACTTGAAATAGCGAATAAAGCAATGTTTTTTTAACTTAACAACTGCAGCAGACAGTTACATGGCAGTTGGGTCAGACCCCTTTCCCTCCCCTCTACCTCCTGAAACCAGCCGTTAGGGTCTCAAACTCTTTAAAAAAATTCTACTTGGTATTACTGATATAAAAAAAAAGCTCCTTAAATTTGCAAAAGGACACCTAAATTTTCAAAAGGGTCCCCTAGTTTGTTACCCTTCCTCCATTGGGTGTGTATTGGAGCCTAACCACGGCTCTGATAGCAGTTAATGATGAAGCTTTAGGATAAAAAAAGGTGTAGTTAATAACAACAAAACCTTTGACATTGGCAATAAATCTACCAGATAAAGAAACTGTGTGTAACAAAAAAAAAAAGTAATTGTGTAATTTCTATTTTAAAATCACTTTTAAAAAAATATATTTAAAGCCTATTGTAATATAATCTAATTGAAGTAAGATTTTTTTAGAATGTGTTTTAAATTTTTCTAGTGAGTAGTATTCTTTATTAAAATTTTAATAATAATTTTGTATGAAAAAGGTCCTCGATAGTTAGATAAAAACTCATTTTTAAATTAATTTTTGGAACAATAAAGTTATTCTCTAAAAACTTTGTTGGATACTTTTGGGACATTTAATTAAAGTAAGATTAAAATATAAGTGGAGATAATCCATGTGTCATTTAAATAATGAATAGTAATATTTGGTAAATGTTTATTTTATAAATATTTAAGGTCTAGAGACAATTTAATAGTGGTTCGCAATAGGGTCATTCCAGTAAAATTCAACAATTTTTCATCTAAGTATGTGGCACTATGTAACAGATTTTGCTCTTCTTTTGAATTTATGTTAATATTAGTAAAAGATAAAAAATCTGAAAACTTCAATGTATTTGCATTTTCCGTTACTAAATTATAGGCAGTTAACGATTTGCGATGGAAGCCTTATTTTAAACAACTGTATTTTTTGCATTTTAATACGTTTATAACTTTTTTCTGTAATATAATAAATGCATATTTTTTTATTTACTAAATAAACGTATCTTAGCTTAAATAAAAAAACAAGGTACAGCTTATTTATTTGATTTCAGAAAAAAATATTAGCATACTAAAGTCGAACAATTTTCATTAAATTGAAAAAAAAACTTCTTTTATGCCATTATAACTTTTTTCTGATGTATAATAAACTGTATATACGTTTAGAATTATAATCTGTACGAAAAAAGAAGAATTAAAGTTTAAAAAATCTTCGTTTATTGTTTAACAAAGAATATAAACATGGTTAAAAATTACCATTGATGGAAATCGACAAATTTTGGGTTAATCAAAGAAGTCAATAAAATTTTCTGATACCTTGTACCGACCTAATAATGACAGAAAATAATCAAATAGAGCATATTATTTACCAAAGAAAAGTTTTCATTTTTTCAGTAAAATGTAAAAATGACAAGCCATTATATAATATGACATAATCTTATAATTTTGTACGCTAATCTCCACCATAATTAGTTTTTAAATTTTTTTTTTACATAAACTGATTATACAAAAAAACATTTTTATTAAAAAAATTAATACAAAAGTAAGTGATGCATATATTACTTCAAATCAAAAAGTACAAAATTGTCTATTGTTTGTGCTTTTAGAGTGTAATTTCAGCTTTTCCAGAACTTCTTAAACTGATGTCACTGGTTTAAATAACAGGAATCATGCTGAAAAGTAAATTTAAATATGAAAATAAAGATTAGACAGTAAACTAATCTTCTTCAATATAAAATTATATATGTCTTAGATTATTAAATAAAAATACACTGTTCACGTTAAGATATGACTGAATATCTGATTAAATTCATAACTTAATACATTGCACTCAATGTTTTATTAAAAACATGATCTTCAACTAAACTTATCAAAGTCATGATGATTACTGACAATTGCTAATAGTTTACTAATAATTTATTTCTCATATTTCATAGGAGTATATTTTGCCTCACCTGATGTCAGTCAATGTATATTTTCAAATACTTTGATTTTTCTGAACTTTCAAAAAATGAATAAATCACAAAAATGTATGCTTCCTGTTTATTGTTATTGCTATTATTTCTTGCAACTAAAAGTATATTTACTTTTTTGTATTAAATAAGCTTGCATTAACTAGAATAACAAGCTTTTTATTGATATGCTCACTGAGAGTATAGGCAGCAAGACCATAACATGTAATTCAAAAGGCATGGAAAGATCGGGTTCCCCTAATTGGATCAGTCATCTTTTGGTATCGAGTCTGTAGAAATGATTGGCATCAGGAAACAGCTAACTTATCAACATTGATAAATCTAAAAATAAAAATCATATTTATTCATTACTATATCCTTTTTACTAAGTATTTTTCATACTTTTTCCTTCATTACTATTCTTTAATTATTTATTTTCTATTGTTTACTTTTTTATTTCACTTTTATTATCATTTTATTTTTGTATTTGAACAAATATTCATGATATGTTTGAAGTTCAACAATATTATAGATTAAAAATAAAATACAGTTAATAAGTGTAAAGTACTTACTCTATTTCTTTAATCGTATCGATGCAATAGTTCATAATTTTTTCAGCATTATCAAGAAGGTGTTCCTGGAGTGATAACTTAGATAACATTGGTTTCACAGTACCTCCAATACCATCGTATACATTTTTGCGTTGCTTGTGGCAGAAAAGTTCCAGGAGGCTTCTACACCAAACTTGTGTTTGTGGTTTGCAAGATTTACTAAGTTGTATCTAAAATTGTAGAAATGTGCGCTGTAAAACTTTACTAAGATTGTTAATAAGTCCATTATCATATGTATAGATTACACACCGGTTTTTGTATAGTGCAGCTGATTCATCACTGAAATAATTAGTGTATTTCAATTCTGAAACCAGTGATTTGACTTTTGGTAAAAGTTCTTTAAGGAATGAGTGAACAGCAACATGGTTATGATCCATGGAGTCTGACAGTATGCAGTACCATTTTGATGTTAAGCCATTGGTTGTGTTGTAGTAGGCAACAAATGGATGTAATGTCACTTGTGTGACTGAGAAGTATGCTGCTAGTATGTAATTTTGAACAATACTTGTATAACTTTTGGCAAAGTCACCTATCAGAATTTTATTTTGCGTTAGTGAATCCTTCAGATTTCTAAGGTATGCAGATTGTTTATGCCTGATAAACTCATAAATGAATAGTTTCCAAATATTGACTCACTGCGGTCAACATTAATCCATCGTTTGTAAGTATAAGTGCCACTATTTGCAGCATATCTTTCCAGTTCCATCTTTACAGCGTTAACTCCGCCACAATTCTCACATTTGTGAAGCATGCATTCTTCTGAATTTACACTGCATACTTGTTTAGCCATTATGGTTTTTAGCCCTTAGGAACTATCAAGAGCACAAAGTTTGAGTTTTTGGTTTTCATGATGCTGACTTATGCAAACACTGTGTGTACCAGAAGACCCTGCCAAAACACACCATTTAGGCCTTCAACTGTAAAATGTGGAGAAACCGACCCTTATTTCTGGGTATTTTAATTTGAACGCAACATAGATTTAGTATTTTAATTTGAACGCAGCATTAGATTGCATAGAATTAAAGTTTTTTGTTTATTTGACTTTTTGACATCAGTATTAACACTTTCTTGCCGGGAAGTAAAGTCTTTCTTGCCGGGAAATAAACGAGAATTTTCTTCTTTTTCATAAAACTCTTTTATTGTTTTACTAAGATTAGGTGTCAACCTCTTTGGTTTGTTGTTTTCCAATATTCGATCTCCAAATATGCCTTTTTCATCCCTTAGCTTTCTTGCATCTTTTACCATATACTGTGTAGTATTAAACTCTTGTATTGTAATTTCAAGTGTCAAATGTATTTGGACAAGCGTCAGCAATTTTATATTTTCAGTTATGTTAACTTCTTTGTAATACTTCTCCCTTAAATTCCCAACAAAGTAGTCTAATGATTCTGCTTTAAGACTATTTTCCACACCACTGGCTTCAATAATATAATTAGAGTTTACTGATTCTTACAGCCTTCAAACTTTAACTTTGACTCTACTGTGTAGTTGTTCATAGCTTCTTTTTTTGCTAACTATAGGGGAATGTCCAAACGATGTTAAACTTATATTGAGATTTTCAACATTATTTTTTTATATATCCATCACCTATATAATCAGGATCATTTTCTATTTCAACACTGATCCCATCACTTTTCAAATTTTGATACACTAATTCCTGTTCTACCACGCTTACTAAGCGTGAGAACAGCAATTAGTGTATCAAAATTTGAAGACAATTTGCACTCACCATGAAATGGAATATTTTTGATATTAAGGCAATAATTTTCGTAGCTATTGTTATCATTTGAATCTCCACACAAAAGTAATTAAAAAGAATTTAACCCCTATAACTCTTGTTCATCACAGCATACACAACTCCCAAATTCCTGGCCAAAAAATATGTTGTCCCTGCTTATGAAAACTGAAAGCAAAAAGTGATGGAATCAGTGTTGAAATAGAAAATGATCCTGATTATATAGGAGATGGATATATAAAAAAATAATGTTGAAGATCTCAATATAAGTTTAACATCGTTTGGACATTCCCCTATAGTTAGCAAAAAAAGAAGCTATGAACAACTACACAGTAGAGTCAAAGTTAAAGTTTGAAGGCTGTAAGAATCAGTAAACTCTATTAATATTATTGAAGCCAGTGATGTAGAAAACAGCTAATGTAATGTGATGTAGAAAATAGCAGTGATGTAACAGTGATGTAGTAATGTAACTAATATAATGTGATGTAGAAAATAGCAGTAATGTAACAGTGATGTAGAAAATAGCAGTGATGTAGAAAATAGCTAAGCGGCTAAGCAAATATTTATTTTCATATGTTATATCACAAACATCTAACTTTTTAACATAGGATAACTTTTAGCTCTCTTAATTTAAATGATCACCTAATGAACACGTGTTGTTATTAATTATGCCTGAATAATTATAAAATAACAGGCACATGTAATCAATTAATATCAAATCTGAATAGCTGGTATTTCTTTTTAAAACAACACATTGAATGCAAACTCTAAAATGAAACTAAGATTTAATAGTAAAAATCCAAACGCTAATAAACTAGTTTTCTTAGTGACTACAATGTCTTTAAAGTGCTTACAATTATTTAAAACTATATATATATTTTTAAAGATGTTTTTACTTTACTTTAATACACACTAAGGAAAAAAAAACAAAAACTTAAGTACCTTATTGAAAAAATTATTTAGTTATAACTTAAAATTTTCTATATTTTTCTTTAATTTACACACACACGCGCGCGCACACACACACACATTTAAATAAATACATACGTATATATATATATATATATATATATATATATATATATATATATATATATATATATATATATATATATATATATATATATATATATATATATATATATATATATATAAACGCTCATATCATTTATTAGGTGTCATTTTCTTTGCTAAATAGTATACTATTTATGATTATTATTTGCTGTCATTATTAGATTGGTACAAGATATCAAAAAATTTTACTAACTATTTTAATTAAACCCAAAATTTGTCAATTTCCATCAATGGTAATTTTTAACCAAGTATATATTTTTTCTGTTAAACATTAAATGAAGATTTTTTAAATTTTAATTCTTCTTTTTTGGTACAGATTATAATTCTAAAAGTATATGCAGTTTATTATACATCAGAAAAAAGTTATAATGGCGTAAAAACAGTATTTTTTTCAATTTAATGAAAATTGTTCGACTTTAGTATGCTAATATTTTTTTCTGAAATCAAATAAATAAGCTGAACCTTGTTTTTTATTTAAGCTAAGATACGTTTATTTAGTAAATAAAAAAATATGCATTTATTATATTACAGAAAAAAGTTATAAACGTATTAAGATGCAAAAAATACAGTTATTTAAAATAAGGCTTCCATCGCAAATCGTTAACTGCCTTTAATTTAGTAACGGATAATGGAAATACATTGAAGTTTTCAGATTTTTCATATTTTATTAATATTAACAAAAATTCAAAAGAAGAGCGAAATCTGTGACATAGTGCCACATACTTAGATGGAAATTGTTGAATTTTACTGGAATGACCCAATACACAGTTCGGTTTGCCCTAAATTCAATCCAAAAAGCATGATTTTGTTTAGTATAAAGTTTTTTGAGTTTTTTCTAATTTGTACTTCAACATGTAAATTTGCAGTAAGAAAGCTAGCTGTGATTATATAAAAAAGAAATATTGATTAGAGTTCTAGTATTAAAAAATAGTTTTGTTTTATAAAGTTCGGAAATATTATAGAAGGTTTTACTTTCATTGAACTGGATGTAAAAATTCCATGACAAGTTTTTATCGAGAATTACTCCTAAAATGTAACAGTAGACTCCTTTTTATATCTGTTTTTTCGAATAAAGGATTTGGCAGTTTAAGTGAAGTATTATCAACTTTATTTCGTTCGTGGAACTAGGTGAATTTCGTTTTATCTACATTTAGTGAAGAGCGGTTACTTATAGACCATTCATTTACTTGAGATAGTTCTTAATTAAATCTTTAAAAAGAATTTTTATATCTTTGTGTCCATAAAACAAATTTGAATCGTCAGCAGACAAAATAAGATATAACTTTTTAGATGCTAAAAATAAGTAATTTACATATATTAGAAACAATAATGGTCCTATAATAGATTTGTTTAGTTTTTTTTTTTGGTTTCTATTGCATTTTGATATTTTTTTTTGGTTTCATTTATTTCATAAATTATGCATTGTTTTCTGTTAGTCAAATAGTCTTTAAACCAAGGTATAAATTGTTTACACCGTAAGGTTCTAATTTTTTATAAGGACTTTATGATTAACAGTGCAAAATGATTTAAAAAAATCAATGAAAACTTCTAAAGTAAAATAATTTTTATTAAAAACATCATATATATGCTTTACAAGTTCAATTACTGCGTGATCCATAGAATATTTTTTTTTAAACCTAAACTGTTTGTTGTAGAAAGTATTATTTGATATTGAATGATGATAAAGCCTATTGCACATACTGCGTACTAGCAATTTAGAGAAACAAGATAAGCAGTCATTTTGGCTATTTTAAGATCATTTGGTACAATACCAGACGTTAATGAGAGATTGAAAATCTGAAACAATATAGGTTCAATAATATCAAAGACTGATTTAACTACATTGACGCTAATTTTATCTATGTCTGCACTTTAGTGATTTTTCAGAATGGAAAAAACATTACGCAAATCACTAATTTTAATTTAAATTTAGTTTCTCGGTGTAGCTAAGGCGATTTATAAGTTATTCAAATTCTTTTATTTGGAATTAGAGTGATTTTTTCTGCGTAATATGTCAAAACAGGAGCTTTAGATGCTATAACTTTTACTGCATCAAGTTTTATTATTTTTAAAGAAAACTTTTTTCTTTTTTATATAATTTTAAAAACTTTTTTATTACCCCTAATGGTGAATCTAAGAATACCATTTTTAAGTCTTTAGATCAACTCCGCTCTACAGCACTAACTTAATTGTGTTTGAAAAAGGTTTAAAAAAATTTTAAAAAATCTACTACATATCTTAGCTCTAATCAATTCTAGCACATATTAATTTAATATAATTGTCAAAACACAACATTTTTATCAATTTTTACTAAAAATGTTAGATTTCTGACCAAGAAAGCGCATACAATGTTGTTAAACTATGATGTTCATTTCACCTAAAAAGCGTATTTATTTAAAATCTTATTCAGACCTGAACTAGGTATCGTGATTTTTTTTTTTTTTTAAAATATTTTTTTTTAAAAAACAAAAAATTCTTTAGTCTGGGTTTTTTCGCTACAAACATTATTATCTTATGTTGCGACAAAATTTATCATTTTAATTTTTTTCGTCTTTTCATGATTCATAGATTTGATCTTTTAACAGAAATATATTGTAGCCAGCAAAATGTTATAGAGACCCTTTAATCATTAAAAATTGCCTTAACTACACTGAGTCTGTCATTGATATTATTGGCCGTTTTAAGGTAAGTTTCAAATTTTAAGGTACTTGATGGAACTTTAGCTGCCAGATTTGGACCAACCTCAAGAAAAAAACTGTTTAGTTTTTCAGCTATGATTTCATTATCATAACCAAGTTTTTTATCAGTTAGCAGTTTCTGTGGATTTTGTCTCTCATTGATATATTTTTACCACTTATTTCTTTGATTATATTCCAAGTTATTTTTTGTATTTCGATTTTTTTTTTCCAATAGCTTTTCATAATTAGATTTTTTTGAAAACTTCTTGGTGTTTTCCAACAAACTTTTTTCAGTTCTTGTATATTATTTCATTATAGTATATTCTATGTCAAAGGTATTTTTCATATAGTTCTTGCTTTTTTTCTTCAATGATTTGATTAAACCTTTTGACATCTACGAATTTAAAATAGTCTTAAAGTTTAAGTTTTGTTCAATTAAAGGGAATGCCTTACTACATTGTTTACTGAAAAACGCGAGATTTAATTTGTTAGCATTATTTGCATTTTGCTTTATATACACTAAGTATAAAGATAGGGAAATAATCGGTGGCTCAATAGTTAAAAAACACAAAAAACTCAAAAAAAGAAAAATTATGTTATCTTATTTGAAATTTATTCTATATTTAGAAAACGTATATCTTAATATACATTCAAATTCAATATTATGAGTAATATCCGTTTTTTAAGGTACAGTCTTTTCAGCTTTTATAGCAACGACCCTAGCAACGGTAATTTCCTGTCTTTTTTTAGTCAGGTTTTAGTTGGTGTACATTTTGAGGTGAAAATAAATCTCACTAAATGTCTTCTGTAAACATACTATAAGCTATTTATAATGCGATGAAACCGATTTTTAATCATTTATATTCTGAAAATTTGTTAAAATGATGTCTACATGGTAGTACCCAAAATTCAAACGAAGCATTTAATCAAATAATTTGGTAAAGGTGTCCTAATGATGTATTTGTTTGCAAAAAGTTTTAGATATTGGTGTAACTTTAGCTGTTATTTATTTCAATGATGGAATGTCCGATTTTTCAAAAGTTTTTGAGGTTTTAAATCTTAAAATTGGATATCTTTGTAATTATGGTTCGTGTAAAATAGACAGCCACCATCAGCGCCATTTAAAAAAAAAAATCTTTTGAAGCTTTTAGAAGAGAAAAATGCTGAGAGGTGCCAAAATGGGATTTATTATTAAAGATAAGGATGTTGAAGGTGGAAAATCCTACTCTCCAAGAAAATATTCTAAAATATTATTATGTTTTTTAAATGAATTGTTTTTTTCGATATTGCACAAAACCTAAAATAGGTTTTCTAAAAAAGTATAAAAGCAATCAACTTGAAATTTTCAGGGTGTGCTCAATAACAAATACTTGAGGGACTGTAGCAGAATTGCACAAAATAAATGATATTATTTTAAGTTTAATATAGTTATATCAAATAAAAAATTGGTTATTATTTTGCTTCCATTGCTTTTATCGGCCATTTTTGATGTACAAATTTTTATTAAAAATTCTGCCACAGTTCCTTTGTGTTTGAATCATAAAGATATTCTGTAATTTTTAGGCTCATTAGATGTATATTTTAGGAGTTACAAAGTTTTAAAAATATGTTTATATTTTACTTATTTTTTGCTGACTCAGCAAAGCATAAAGCTTTTTATGATTTTTAGGAGCGAATTTGCTAATAAAAAATGATTATTCTTTTCATTTAAAGTTATTAGGAAGCATTTATCTTTAAAATGCAGAATTTTTTTTTTCTAACTATAGATTTACCTAGAGTTGATTATGTCGCCTGGCATCAAAGTAACTTTCTGCCAAAAAGCCAACTTTTTATGGAGGCGGAAGCTGTAGGCGGCGGCCTGGCAATCAATTTTTAGCGGCAAAACATTTTTTTTTTCCGCCTCCAGTAGCTATTAAACTGACTGATTTGAGTTTAAGTTTAAGTTTATTTAGTTCAAAAACAAAAAAAGTCGACAGGCTAAAGTTTTTATGTATTTTATTATTTGCAATTACATTAAATACTTATTTTTAATAATTGGATATTGCAAAAGTTATTAAAAAAATATCTGCTAATGTTTATTAAAAATTTGCAACTACGCTGTATTACGCTACTAGTTTTGCTAAATTACAATAAAAAAATAAAGTTTACGAAATTTAAATTTATACACTTTCTGTAAATTGTATTTATATTTTACTCTATACTTTTAAAACGTTCAAAAATATAGACTCATCTACTTTTACACGTTTTGAAGTTTTAAGCGGTTAAAATTTACAACGTTTAAAAGTTAAAAATTTATTCGAAAGTCCTTGAAAAATAACCGCTCTTACAAAATTATATTTCTTTTTCAAAAGTTTTTTTGAATAGTCAATAAATCATATAAAACAAAACTTTAATGTCAAATATATAACATTAGTTCTCAGTTAATATTTTAATTTCTCGTTAACTTAAAGACAAACGTGCAATTATTTTTCATTACATCCGCCATCAGGAGGCAAATATATCCGCCTCCAATTTGGAGGCCGTAACTAGCTGGTAGGCAGAAGCTATTGGTGGCGGCCTCCAAATGGTTTTGCCTCCAAAAATTTTTCTGAAGGAAAAGCCATTTGAAGAAATGAATAAAAACGCCATTAGAAATGCGGAAGCCACTGGAGGCGGAATAATGGAAATTTTGACGCTAAAGTTTAATTGGAGGACAGCCGCCGTCTGCTGACTAGAAAAGTGGAGGCGAGAATATTTATGCCGTTTATCAACACTGGAGCCACCTTAAGTCGGTTTTAATTAAGCCTGTTCTTACGCAGCAATTGCGAAAAATATTTATTATCAAATTATCGAGTAATGTTGTCGATACCTAAATTATCGACTAATATTGTCGACTAACGACGTCTTTGTTATTTTTGTTGCCTTATTTATTGATCGAATAAAATTATATTGCAAAATGATGTCAAAAAAGTATTTAGCATCATTTTACGATGCATGATTTAAAATTTTTATGTTAAAGTCTCCAACTATGTATACATAAGGGGTGTTCAAAAATTAGGTCGTGGAAAATTTTTAAACTAACAAATAGGCAATTTTTTGCGAACTATAATGAAAAAATAAAAATATATATATATATTTTTAAAATAATGTTTTTACTTGGCGCTGGCCTCAAAAAATTTTGAAAAAATCTTTTTTTTATAAATTGCATAATATACCGGTATAAAAATAAAAAAACTGGATACTATTTTAAAAAATGAATGTTTATGTTAGACAAATACCAGAAATTATCATTGTATCTTCACGCTTTGCGTGAGACTTGTTACCATTTATGACACTTTTTACCGGTTGCAACCAATCAATCAATGAAATCCAGGTTTTCTGGCGGTGGATCTTCTGATAAAGATAGAACTCAGATTTTTTTTATGTATGCTTAAATAATTTATAGAAACAAAATAATCAGCAGTGCATTTTAGTAAACCACCAAAGAAGAAAAAAAAGGGCTAGGTGGGGTGGGGGGTGGGGCGAAAATAACCTCAGTCAATCTTTGAAAAAGAAAGAGGGGAAACCTTTCTCATTTATCCTAAACATGTTTTCAATTTTTACTGTTTTGAGTAAAAAAAAATTTAATATGTGCTTTAATGTTTTTTAAGTTTACAGCTGGTTGTCTGTAAATAGAGTTTCAAGTTTTTTTTAACTTTCCTATTTATTATTTCAGTATATATATATATATATATATATATATATATATATATATATATATATATATATATATATATATATATATATATATATATATATATATATATATATATAAATATAGATATATATATATATATATATATATATATATATATATATATATATATATATATATATATATATATATATATATATATATATATATATATATATTAGGGTGGAGTGAATTTTAGTTTTTTTTACAACTCGTTTAGCCTGGGTGTGCAAAAGTTGTCTATTCATTTCAGAAATACTCTGGAAAAATATCAATGCTCTAGGAAATTATCTTGAGGTGCCTCAAGACCTTTAAAATTTTGATGGGTCCCTAATATTATGTAAAAAAAATTTTTTCAAAAGTATGTCATGATGGGTCTCAAAAGAAGCAAAATTTTATAAAAATTTTAAAAATAACAATTATTTTATAAAAAAATTATTATTTAAGACTTTTTTGAAATTATAATTAAAGAAAATAAACTTTTTTCATTTTTAGTTTAAAAGGTCATTTTTTTTGCAATAAACTATAAAATAACAATTTTATAGTTTATTGCAGAATAAACTATAAAATAACCATTTTATAGTTTATTGCATTTTATGTTTTAAAAATAATTGTTATTTTGAAATTTTTATAAAATTTTGCTTCTTTTGAGACCCAACATGACATACTTTTGAAAAACTTTTTTTTACATAATATTAGGGGCCTATTAAAATTTTAAAGGTCTTGAGGAACCTCAAGATAATTTCCTAGAGCATTGATATTTTTCAAGAGTATTTCTGAAATGAATAGACAACTTTTGCACACCCAGGCTAAACAAATTGTAAAAAAAACTAAAATTCACTCCACCCTAATATATATATATATATATATATATATATATATATATATATATATATATATATATATATATATATATATATATATATATATATATATATATATATATATTTATATATGTAAATATATAAATTGATTTTAATAAAAAAGGCAGCGTATAACTATTTTTTAAATATATTTTAGATATAATAATATATTAACAATATTTCGTTGACCTATTGTGGTCAGCGTCATCAGGTAATGAAAAAACGTTACAAAACAACATAAAACAAACCGTTTAAAAAAGAAGGCATTAAAAAGCGTAAAATATAAAAACCAATAAAATAATATAATACGTCAGTTAAATTTTTGTCAAAATTGGTCCCAAGTTTTTGTTTTCACATTATCCCCGTCTCTATTTAGAACAGTTTGCCCAATACCTATCTCGTGTCGAATTCTTGCTTTATTTATCTCCAAGGATTCACTTTTCTTATCCTGTATTCTGGAATGCTTGCCAAGGTTTTAGTATTCAGCCAATCAAAAGTACCACGGCATGTTCTAGAATGTTCCGTGGCTCCGCATGAGCATTTAAGCTCGTAAACACCCGGGTTCGAGTTTGGTGGTAGTTTTGTTTTGTTGTTGCATAGTATGTTATTTAAATTGGGAGGTGAAGTAAATATAACTCTGATGCTTTGTTTTCTAAATTCTCTTGGAGATTTAGGGCCAACAATAGACATCTAAGGTAGTTTAAAAAACTTATTTAATTTTATAGATGTAGTATTTTTCGAAACGTGGTCTAAATAGTTTTTGGTTGTTTTTATAAGATTACTTTTGTTATAGCTGTTTCCTAAAAATGTATCTATGATGAAATCAATTTCTTGTAAAAGGTGTTTTTGGAAGCAGATTTGTTTTGCTCTACAAAGAAACCCTTTAAAGACGCCAGTAATTATGCTTGGGTTGATGTTAGAGTTCGGTTTTATTTGAACATTGATTATCGCATCCTTACGGTGAATTTGAAATTCATAAAATCCGTTCATTGTATTTGTAATAGATATATCTAAGAAGTTAAGTTGTTTTCATCCGTTTTCAAGTTCAACAGTATATTTTATGGACGCGTTTTGTTCATTTAAAATTTTAAGAAATAGTTCTTATTTTTCTTTCGAATCGAAGCATGGGTATCATCTACATATATTTTGTAAGTTATTGATTGGAATGAATTAACAAAGACTATATTAAGGGCTCTTTTTTTTATGTTTTGCAAAAATGCTTTAGCCATGACTACCATCAACGATAAACCAATAGGACCTGAATTAGGTAAATCTCGGATTTTATCTTCGTATAAAAAGTAACACTTGCTTAGTGAAAGTTCAATTAACTGGTGTATATCTAAAAGAGTTACTTTAGCCTTTGTTTTTAAATCCTCTAAGTCATCGTTCAATATGCTAATAATAAACGGTATTGCTTCATCGATCGGTAAAGATGGATATAAATTTACTACATCAAATGAAACTTGAATTTCATTAGGGTCTATTTTCCATTCTTTAGCATCGTTGACAAAACTACTTTAATTAATTAGTCGAGTTGTATTTTTATCTAATGTTGGTTGAATGATTTTAACCAGATACTCTGATGCTCCATAAGGTGGCGTGTTAATAGTGGAAACAACAGGACGCATTCGGTAGTTTTTTTCTGGTTTGTAAGCTTTAATCATTCCATAGACTCTTGGTGGAACGCAATCTGATGGATACATTTATAAGGGAGTGGCATTGTCTAACTTACCCTGTTTCCTTAATTTACATAACAGTTTTTGAAATTTATTGGTGAATGTGGGTCGTAATCAATAACTTTACAATTTTTTATTTGATTTTCTAATTTACCTTTTGCTTCATTTTCGTTTAATAAAGCAAAACCTGCTCCTTTGTCAAATGGATATATCTTTAGATGTGAATGCTTTTTTAGGTTTTGTAAAGAAAAACGTGGTTGTTTTGTTAAATTATCTTTTAATTTTAATTTTGAAGAATTAATTAGGATTTTCGAACAGTTTTGTCGAAGAATATCTGCCTGCGTTTGTTACATATAAATATATATTTTTTCTAACAATACAATAAAATTCGAGAACTATTGTGTTGTTTTAATGAAATAAAATTACAATAACTATTGTAGTGTATTACTTTACATTGAAGTAGAAACGCTAACGTATTTTAACGTATTTATATTCATCTCTGACAAACTTACTATTATTTTTGCTATTTTTTATTTACGGATTTGCAATATTATTGCAAATTTTTTTTTTAAATATTTAGATTTCGCCTCACCAATCTTGTTATGTATTTCTAAGCTCTAAACGCCCGCAAAATATTGCCTGTCTGATGATAGCCATACTATTACGAAAAATAACATTCATAAATTATTTTATTCAGCTCTTTTATTTTTTCCTCTTGAATTTAAAATATATATGAAAATTAACTTTAGTAACACAAACAGTTAAACATATTAATTCTCCTTAAATAAAAATGTTAATGTCTTTTATTACAATAACAACATATTGTTAATGTATAACAAAGACGATTTGTTATTGTTTTATAAAGATGAAATGCAATACAATATTTATTGTTATTGTATTACAGAATTACAATAGTTGTAAATCACAAGTTTCTAAATTAAATTATTGTAATTATTTTTACTGTTATTGTTTTGATTACAATTACAATAGTTCTAACCCTAGCTACATTTGTTGACTAAAAAAAAATGTGAAAGTGCAAAATCCTTATATAAAGTCCTTTTTACTGTTGGACTTTGGATATTTAAGCTTCGAGTTTGATGCGGAATTAAGGATTCTATGACGTTTTTAAATAGGTTGTGACAATCTTGGATACTGTAAATACTTCTTTGACCGGATGTTCAATATTTTGAGAATAGCATGGAATATCAGGAACTTAAAGAGTGCTATTTGCAACATTGATTACCAGGTCTTTATTGTTCACTCCAGATAAAATCGGAGGAGGAGAGATATTCACATTTAACCAGTCGATCATTTTTAAATATGAGGATAAAGTTGAGAGAAATCTTTTGCAATAGAAATTGATAGAAATATTTTGTAGAGAGAAAACTCGCACCATATCAGTAATACCTTCGTTCCTACATACAATAATTTTCTTTGCTACATTGACTGTTTTTTTCTTGTCTTCATTTTTGATGGCTGACAACAAAACATTTTCAAGATGAGCAAAATAAAAATTTCTTTACATTACTTTTTAGGCGACTGCTATTGTATCAGAATGATGAACTGCCATCAAGTGCAGTGAAAACTTCTCTGAGAGGTAGCTCATTCAAATAAAGCAAACAAATACACCATTGATACCGAATGATACCACATTTCTTGCCCGTTTTTACATTGGTTCCATCACAAAAAACACTTTGTAAAGTCACAAGAGAACTTCTGTCGTTCAAAACTGAAGTAATTTCTTTTGCCACATCAACTGCTTTACCACTTTGAAGACAAATGTGATCAAAGTAGACACTGGGATATGAACAGATAACGTAATGATTTTCTTTGATAGAAGTAGCCCTCACTTTACTATTGTCCTGTTTCACTAACCTTTGGGTATTGTCTATACGACCATCAAAACCGATTCCAATGATTCTTGTGTGTAATTCTGCATGTTCTTCGAAGTATTTTCCTGGATCTAATGTGTATTGTGGTGAATTAAATGATATATATTTTTTAAACAAGCGTTATTGATATTGCATGCATCTTGATTGCTAACTCCTGTTTGTTCCATTATTTGAGAGAGTTCTTTGTACAGAAATACATTGCGATATTTGGGATGGTTTTAACTATGTGAGCTGTCTTCTGGATCAGTAGCTTCGTCATATTCCTCATTATCATCGTAACAACTCCTCTCTTTACCGCTTTCCCAGGAAAGAATTATTGTCAACGACAAAGCTAGGCATGTTTCTGCATTATTTTTTCAGAAGTAAACTTCCCGTTCTTTACGAATTTTCTGCATTTAGAGTCGTTCTGTTTTTTCTTGGTCAATCTGGCTAATCTACAATTTATGATTTGTCTTTGGATTGAGCCAAAACTTCCATTCCTTAAAAAGAACTTTGGTGGAATAACTGCAGTTTAACCGATCCCGATACCACAATTAACACATTTGCAAGGACAAATGTCAAATACTTTATTGAAAGAACCAAGTTGGCACTGAAAGGTAGATGAGTTTCTTTTATCACCAATATATTTCTTCAATTGTTTTTTATCAGTAACCAATTTATCCAAGCTTTTCAGAATGCTGTTATATAAATCGTTGGCAACTCCACCCTGAACCATATGTTTACCAAATCATCAGCTACTATTTTATAATCTGATAGTTAGTGATTATATCATGTTCATTACATAAAATCTTATATATATATATATAAATTAAAACTCCCATGACAATTCCTAAACTACAACAGTCATTAAAATAACCCTTTAAAGTAATCATTAAAAAATGAATGAATTTTAACATGGTTTTTTACGTGACATCTAACGCCTATGATTATAATTCACAAATCTTAAACAATAGAACAGTGAGTGATAAAGTGAAAGAAAAATGAAATTAGAAGTAGGGCAAAATGTCAAATAAGGTTATACTTGATTAAATAAATTTAAAAAATCCCATTTGAATTAACGGTGAACTCGAACTAAGAAGAAAAGCGCTATTTAAAAATTTTTAAACAAAGTTGCCCCCAAAAGATGTCGAGGAAGCTCGAATTTTCTTCGATTTCTTTTTATTTTCTTTTTATAGCAACTTTTTGTAGTAGTGACAATAAATTAAAAAAATATGACTCTATATATATATATATATATATATATATATATATATATATATATATATATATATATACATATATATATATATATATTATATATATATATATATATATATATATATATATATATATATATATATATGTATATATATATATGTATATATTTATATGTTAACATATATAATGTATATATGTATATATATATATATATATATATATATATATATATATATATATATATATATATATATATATATATATATATATATATATATATATATATATATATATATATGTATATATATATATATATATATATATATACATATATATATTATATATGTTAACATATATATATACATATATATATATATATATATATATATATATATATATATATATATATATATATATATGTATATATATATATATATATATATATATATATGTATATAGTATATAGTATATACTTTTTGTATACGTATATATATACAAAGCCAACTGGGAAACATCTGAAAGAGTAGAACATTTACAACATTGCAATTGTAAAAAAAACTTGGAGAACCTTAAAACGTTTTCTGTTATTTCAAACAACTACACAAGAAAAATTCGTGAGGCCGTTAAAATACAACGTGTAGGATGTTCAAAGTCTAAAGAAAACGTTTTAACACGTTCGCTGCCAACTACGAGTATACTCGTAGTAAGTTGGCGTCATTTATTTTTCAGCTACTAGAATACTCGTAGTTAGCGGGACTTTGATATTTTCTAACTACGAGAATACTCGTATTAAGCCGGCATCATAAGTTTGCCAACAACGAGTAAACTCATAGTTAAACTAACTTATTTCAATTAAAATTTTTGCATGACTGGCTTTGTCTATTCCCTTTTTCTTTTTTTTCTTAGCTTAATATTTGATTTCAGAAAATATTACATTCAAGTTTTTATTTTAAAAATCCAAGGAAGCTAATTTAAATGCGGATAAATACAGAAATAGCCTAAGATAGATAAAAGTAAAATATTGGTAATGCTTTAATTTTATTTCATGAAATTTAAAGTGTAAACCTATTCTTTTGAATGATATATTCTGAAACATTCGCCAATACATAACGGAGGTCTATTTTCACAAACAGCACATTCATATCGTGTTTCTTTACGGGTTTTTTTTTGGAGCAGACTCAACATGGTTTTGTTGTGAATTTTGTCTTTTCATTTGGTGGTATTGAAGACAAGTAGTGGAAGCTGTTATTGGTGATTCGAGGTGCAATTTCATTCAAACGTCCACCCAATAAATCCGTAAACAATTAATTCTCTAAACTTTCTCTAAACTAAAATTAAATTTAAAAGGAAAATGTTTTATCTAGTCCATTTTTGCTATATAGACACTAAGCATTAAACAAAAAAGTATCAAAACGATGAAGTGCTACTTTTTTATACCATTTAATTGTCTTTCTTAGGCAATCATAATATGATACCATTTGTTCCGCCCTATCTACTCCTGACATACATTGATTGTAATCTTTAATAATATTGGGTTTCATTTTCTTCTCTCCTCTCCTGTTTGTCACTTCAATGATTTGCAACGAATGCAAATTGCTAATCATTAGCACGTCTCTTTTATCTTTCAATTAGCAACCACTATACCCTCTCTGCTTCTGCTTATAACGTCTCCCTGTTTCAGTTTTGCTTTTGCACATTCTTTGAGATTTGACTTTTGGTCAGTTCCTAAAGTACCACAAATGTATGTTTTTTGATTTATCATGTGCTTTATTAACTCAAAGAAATTGTAAAATTTTTCGGTGTACAGATGATAATCTTTCCCCAGAAATTTTTCAGTTAAGTCTAAAGCAATAGCTCCCGTTTGACCCAACAAATGTTTACCGAGAGTTGTCCCGCCAGAATAGATTTTTACTTTTATCACAATACCATCTGATTCGCAAAGCTCTTAGAACTTGATACCATACTTAGGTCTTTTATTTTTCACATACTGCCTGAATACAAGACGTCCCTACCAAAGCATCATTGAATCATCGATTGATATACTTTTATTAGTAGAGTAGATGTTATCCATTGTATTATTTAAGTGATCGAGAAGTCCAATAATTTTACACAAGTGTCCAATACCTGAATCTTCATTGCTAATAAAATGCCAAAACCGTAACATTAGTTGGAATTTATTTCATAGCATTATTCTAGAAAAAAAGGGAACTCTAGTGTGAAATGCCATCTTTAGACCAATCGTGTTCTAAAGATGGCATTTTGACACACTCCATATGAAGAAGAACTCGAAGAAACTGCCGCATGTCTTATGAATTTATTGATTTCTATTCTCTAAAACGAGAGTTTCTTCTGAGGGAACGCTGCTTATTTATTTCTTGCGTTGCGAAGCAATTAGTTTCAACTACCATGTTATTTATAAGCTTTTCTGTAAAAAAAGTCTAAAGAAATCTAACGGTTTCTTGCTGTCCATGTTTATCTTCAAACCGGGATCGGCAGTAAATTGAATTTGTTTTACAATATTCAGCCTATCTTTCAATTGGTTTGAATTTCTAGATGGGTTTGTTTCAGAAGTTGTTTTGTCAGGCAAAATATTACTTATAAGCTTTACCTGTTGAGATTTGTTTTGATTTTGTCCATAAGCAAGACCACCCGTTGTTCTAGCTCTTTTTGGCGGCATTAAAAAATCTTCTGCAGTGGCTGCTAGATGAACGTTTGTAAACTGATTGTCATCACTTTCTTCAGTGTTATTATCTTCAGAACCTGGTTTTGATACAGTCAAGCTCTAAGACGTAGTAGTATAAGCGAAAAATGAATCTGAATCTTCAATATCATCATCTTCACTATCCTCACAATCTTCCATAATCATATGTGCTGATCCAAATGTGGAATATCTGTGTTGAGCTAATATGAGATAAGTAAATTTGTTAATTATCTATTTGTAAAAAAGAAATTTCTTATCTATAAACACATTAATTAGTATACTGTGTAAAAAAATTCAAAGGGCACACTAAAATGATTTTAATATATAAAAAAACATTTTGTAAACGTTGTGTAAGTCAAATTCTTTTCATATCTTTAATAACATGCAGTATAATGTAGTTATGAAATATATTTTAGCTTCTAGTCTAAAAAACACAACAGTTTAGAATTAAGAAAACAAAGTATAAATTACTTTTTTTACTCATGATAACTCCCAATGTGCATGTGCAAAAAAATTGAAACACTATTTATAATAATATTGCATTAAATAAGCTACATACCTATACCGTTTCAAGATGTAATTAAGAACTTGAAAGTTGTAATTAAGAAAAATAAGATACAAATGAGAAATACAACATGTAATTTAGAAGTCACAATATGTAATTATGAAACAGAAAATGCAATTAAGAAATTTTAAAATGTAATTGAGAAAACCAACATTTAAATAAGAAATCGCAATATGTAATTGGAAAAACAAAAGTTCTAGTTAAGAAATCGTAATATGGAAATGAGAATACATTATTTGTAACTGCAAATTCACAATGTGAGCTTAAAAGTCATTATAAAAAATCTTCTTGTACATGCATTTTAATAAGTTAAAAATATCAAATTTAGCATTTGTAAGCACCAGCAATACAGTAATACAGTAATGGAATTGAAAGGTCATTGTCTTGTTTGTCAATACACTATAAACAGAAAGTCTGTTTTTAAATTAAATCCGTGCATATATTTCACTAAATTTGTATACATCCACCTTTGGAACAACCAGAACCACCTTGTCCAATATTTAGACATGAAATACATACAACCAAATAAGTTGAAAGAAAATATTATGTTTATCTTCATCGGATGAGTTATTGAATGTGCTGAGCGAAATGACGACCCAATCGTCATTTTGCGTCTCTGGCGCAAACTTTAGGTGTCAAATATAAGACAGCATACAATTGGGTCCCTAGCGGAAATTTAAATTTCCTTGGAAGATATGGAGTTACCGCCAACTACAAATCCCTTTTTTTATCACTTTTTTATTTTATTGATATCATTATTTATTGAAAACTAACCCATATGGCCAACTTGGCCAAATTAAGATCAAAACTAATATTACAAGGTAAACTAAAGCAACAAAATTAAAAATGAAAATAACTTTTTTCTGATAATCTATATTATAAATATTTCTCAATTACATCTTACGATTTCCTATTTACAACTTTCATGTTCTAAATTACATCTTAGGTTTCTCAATTACAACATTCATCTTCTAAACTACATCTAACGTTTCTTAATTACATCTTCCATGTTCTAAATTACATCTTACGCTTCTTGATTACTACATTCAAGTTCTCAATTACATCTTGATAAGGTATAGTCACCGCAATGAGTTATACTCATTACGGTGTTTCGAGTAAACTCGTACTTCGGCACTGGAGAATAAAACTTCTCCGTTTCCAAAGTACGAGTATACTCGTAGTGCCTATTTTTTGTCAGTTATATTCAGAATAAAAAATACTATAGAATTATTTTAGATTAAAAATATTTTATTTATTGAAATGTTGATATTTAGCCTTGGCAATGAGAATGAATCCACGAAAAACAGCCTCGGCAAAAATTAATCATAGCAGACATTATGGCTCGGCAAAAAAACAAAGCATTGTTTTAAATTGGTCGGCAGCGACCGTGTTAAAAATGTGTAAAACTTTTGTTTAACTCCTTGTACATATTTATTTAAGCAACCCTTCGGTCTTTGTAAAAGCTTTTTTAATTGACCAAAAACATTTTTGTATTTGAATGAGGGAAATCTACAAAGTACTTTAAATTTAACAGCATCATTTCCAACTTGTATTAAAGAATGGACATAGTAAACTAGTTGATTCTTACTATAAAGTTCACCAAATAACTGCACAAAATAAGTAATAACTGAAAAGCAAAATTAATATATTTTTTTAACAAAATAAGAAAACTAGAGCTGCTTGAAAAGATTTTTGACTCAACCAAAAATCTTTTCATGGTCTTTAGATCTTTTTGTGTGTTTTGTATGCAACAAATAATCGTCTATTAGATCTTTATTGGAGATCTTTGGCAATTTCAAAAATATATTACAACTATGTTTATGTAAATCTCTACAATTTTTAATGCAAAATATCTAAAAAGTTTATATTGCATACAAAATTTATATTGAAAAATAAAAAAATGTAGTCTCTGACACCAAAAAAGATTTTGGAATTACAATGTCATTAAATCTCAAATGGAAAAGTCACATTAACAGTTGTACATCAAAAGCTTATTCAATGAATAAAATGTGAAAAAAATATTTCATTACATCAACAATATTTAATTATATCAACAAACAAATGGTTAAGTTACTTTACGTAACATTTATAAGACCCCATCTCGAATTTGTGATACATGCATGGTGCTCATATCTTAAAAGCGGTAATGTTGCACTTGAAAAATTTCAACGTTATGCCACTATATGGATACCCCAGATATAAAAACAAACTTATTAAACAAAAATTAAATTACTTTCAGCACACAGAAAAAAAGACGTAAAAGACTTAATTCGAATGAACTGTTTAAAAAGTTATTTTGAACTAGGTTGTAATATTTTTGTCTCAAATCAGCCCTACATAAAGGGTCATATTGTCAAAATTAAAAGAGAAATTGTTAAAAACTTCAATATTCGTTATCAATTCTTAACCAATAGAGTCTCATTAATGTGGAACAAACTACCAGATTTTATCAGCAAAAGTGAAAAATTGAACTTATTAAAAACTCGCATTTATAAATATGCTTTGCAATTTATAATTTAATATATTTACCTAGAAAAACTACACAATCTATATGCTGTCAAAGTAAAATTAATTAATATTAATTTCACTCGTAGTTTTTGAACTACCCCAGCTTTCTATTATATTATATAAAATTTTTTCGCTCTTTGTGTTTGAAAAAGATTTTTTTTACCTCCCTTTATTTTATATGTCTATTAGTTTTCAGTAAAACCAAAAAAAACTTTACAAATACAAGTTACAATTTTTATTGGAAGAAAAAGTTTAAAAAAACTGAAAAAATAACTTTTTCAGTTTTTATTACTATAATTTTATTACTATGAATTTGTTTTTGAGCTGACGAGTTATCCTTATATTTATATAATGTAAAAATATTTTAAAAAAGCAACTTAAATAACATCAATTAAATGGTGCTTTCCCAAATTACACCCTGCTACAAATAGGTCTGGTCTTCTCTATTTCTAGTGAACCGAGGATTATAAATACTTTAAAATTCGTCAAACATAATTGCATTCAATGCTAAACAACATTAAAAATTAAAGTATGCGCTTTCAACATTTTATATACATTTTTTATATAAATTATACTATCAACTTTTTATATTTTATAGAATAATCCTGTTTTTTAGACAATGTTTACATTATGGTCAGTAATATTGCTGGTAAACACTGTTGGTGGTGTAATTGAAATAGCTGATTTCTATCCGTACGGGAGTGCAATAAATGATCAAATGTTGGCACGCATAGATGATGCATCGACTATGATAAACCTTTCATTCCATTATCCATTCTTTGGTTCAATTTACCAAGAAGCTTATTTAAGTACAAACGGCCTAATAACTTTCGGAACTGCTAATAGTGAATTTGTCCCAAAACCGTTTCCATTGCCTACAATGCAATGTGTGGCAACGTATTGGGTTGACAGTGATCCTTCAAAAGGAGGAAATATTTTCTATAAACAAACAACAAATAAAACTATTCTCAGAAAAATTTCTGAAGAAATAAAAAATCGTCTTGTCAGTTATAGTAAATTTAATGCTGAGTGGGCGCTAATTGTCACTTTTGATCAAGTACGGCCATTTAGTTGTGGGTGCAATACCTCATGTTCTAGTAATATTACATACCAAACAATTTTAACTAGTGATGGAGTTAACTCATTTGCAATTTTCAATTTTTACCAACTCGGCTATTTTACCGGAGCAGGTTCATGCGCAGGTTTTGCACAAGTGGGATTCAATGCAGGTGATGGAAAAAGATTTTTTCTCATGCCAAAATCCAACACTGCTGGTATATCAAATATTGCGCTATTTCAAAGCAACGTTGGAGTGCCTGGAAAATGGATTTTTTCAACTGATACCAATAATATTGTTGAGCAGTGTAACACAAAAGGTCAGCTAGAAATATTTCCAAAGAAAGTACTTTATTTTGGGGCTTGCGAAATTAGAATTTCGGGTGTTTGTTACAAGGAAAATAATTTGAACGTTTCAGTTTTGATTGATGGCGTTTCAGTTCAATGCTTCTTTGGACAATGGCAAAACCTGCACTGTAGAGTTCCGTTTCTCAAAAAAATAGGAAAAATTGATATCGTTATAGAATACAACTCAATAAAATATAAGAGCTTTATAGTATCCGTAGGAAGAGATGACAACATTGTAGTTAAAAATATAAACAAGATTCAAAACGAATCAAACATACATGGAAATTTTTCATTAGAGTGGGATCCCATAGATGATGATCAGCAAAGTATTGAGTTTTCAGGGTATCAGATTGATTACTATATCAACAATCAAGGGAAAATTGTCGTAGAAAATATAAGTACTCTGCAATATGGTCAATTTTCCAACAATGGAAGAGTTTATTTGAGTCCTGTTTTAACTCCAAATAATCAAAAATATGTTGAACTTCAATTAATAAGAAGTATTTTTTTAGCAGGTTACTTTACTCCTACATCTGTTATTGCAGCCATGGTTATAAAAACCGAGAACTCAACAGGCACGATGCATTGCACTAATTGGTATAATAATCAATCATCAAATTCAGAAATAAGAAGAATTGTTGAAGATTTAAATCAAAGAAAACCTTGTTTGCCGGGAATCCCTCCAAGTTTTCCAAATAAAATAGACAACTTCGTTATAGACGAAGTTTGCAATCCGAACAATGTAAAAAGTAAGATTATGTGCGAGATGTTTCATCGTGGGGCAAAAGCGTGCTATAGAAGCACAAAAAATGTAGGAGATCCAGTTGTCCAATGCTGCTACGCGAATGATTACAGTTTATTGATAGGAAAACCTGCCGGTGGAACTATCGGCTTTGGTGATTTAGAAATAAATACAATGGATCATTTTAAAAAAGATGTACTGCCTTTTATAACTTGTTGCAAAATAGGAGTCAACCAGTGTGATAAATATTATGAAAAACGACCTAGTATAAATCCTCGACCCATAAGACCGAGAATACCAAGAAACGCAAATGGAGATCCTCATTTTACTACAATGGATGGAACTTCCTATAGTTTTAACCCAATTGGTGAATTTGTTTATCTGACAACACAAAATGAATCTGATATTATTCAGTCAAGAATTTCTCAATACATTGATAAAACGGGTATTAAAAAAAATGCTAGCATATTTTCTGGATTTGTAATTAAAGGTAACGATTCCGATATTATTCAAATAGAATTAAATAACAAACAGACTTTTAGTTTCCTTGTTAACGGACAATCATTGAACTTGGATTTTGGATTATGGAATTTTAATGGAATAAGTTTAAGTTACGAAAACAATGCGACTGTTGTAGTTCAAACCAACTCAGGTATTCGATTTGAAATAATTGCTCTTGATAAAGCGCTTCATACCATTTTAACTTTATCAGACACGTTCAAAAATCGAATTAGTGGTTTAATAGGAGATTGGGACGGCAACTCAAGCAATGATCTAAAGTTACCAAACGGAACATTTATTTCAGGCAACTCATCTAATTATAACATACACTTTAATTTTGGAATGCTTTGGTCAACTTCTAATAAAACATCTTTGTTTACATATCCTAACGGTTTGTCGTGGTTTGATTATCAAGATCAACGTTTTGTTCCTGATTTTTCGACTCCAATTGATTACCCACAGTGCAACGGAAGCAAAGCCTGTAATTACGATATACAAGTTACTGGTAGCGTAGAGTTTGGAATGAGCAATTTAGTTATACTTAAGAGAACTATTGATTTAAAACAAACTTACCAAAATATAGTTCAAACGTGCCCTACTAATATTAGTGTACTAAACGGCAACGTCGAAGTAAAAGTAAACGGAAGTTTAGTGCAATATTCTCTCATCTGTAAAGATGGGTTTAATGTTACAGGCAATAAAAACTCTTCTTGCGTGTCTGGTTCATACACCCCGATTGGTTTTTGTGACTTTTACTCTAATTTTAGCGAAAGACTCGATTTTGTTTCAAGTCATTTGATTGGGTGTCTGATTGCTTGTTTGATCTACAATTATTTTATAAACTAGTACCTAGTTTGCGCTTAAACTTTTTTTGATTTATCATTTTAAACATAATTTTTGTATAATGAACTTCTATTGTCAAAAAACTTTTTGCTCAAGAAAACAGTTGACTAAAGAAACTTTTTATTTTATTAAAAAAACTGTTTTGTTCTTTGCAAAGTTATAACTATTTTAATGTCTCCACTTTTTGAAAAGTTTGAGTTGCTGATTATGTTATGAACATCGGAAACATGTTTTTTTACTGTATTAAAATCAAAGTTTTAAAGAAAATTTTATTGGAGAAATCTTTCCATTTATATCTTTTAATAGAACGTCTCCTAAAGTATTTATTCTATAAACCGTTTTTTATTAAAACCTAAAAAGGTGCTAGTAGAACAAAATAATTCTAAAGTTATTGTTCAGAAATTTTAAAAACTAAAAATTTATTGAACAAAACACAGATAGTTTTTTTTGATTGCTAATTATTTAAAAAAACTTGGTTATATTTGACAATTTTATTTTGAATTCATTGCGCTCAGTCTAAAAAGTCTATCGAAAAAAAATTCATGGCTTATTTAATTTTCTGTACTAAGTGCACTCGTACCCTGCGCTCCAATTTCTAAAATTGCGGACTTTTATTTATGATAACATGCGAAACCAAAGAAGTTTGTCCTCAAAGTCTTACCATAAATACTCTCTTAAGTTTTCAGAAATATAAAATAATAAATATAAAATGTAAAAATAATGAAAAATAATAAATATAAATGTGAAAAGTCAAAAAAAGTTATTAACACTTATAAAGTGCTATATTTAACAAAGAGTTGTTCAAATTAAAACTTGAATAATATTTTTATATTTGGTGCAAAAAATCTACGTTGTTTGAACTAAAGAGAAATTTGAATTTATTGACAGCAATATCATTAGAAATAAACTTGAGTTGTTTTTTATTAGGTCAAGATTTTTTTTCAAGTCAAGGTGACTCAACTCCATAATCTGAACACACACTTTTTGATATTTAAACTAGTTGTAACTTTAAATAAATTTCAGCAATGGTTTGATAATAAATTATAAAATTATTTTATTCCTTTTTTGCGAGTCACGTCTTTTTGTCACTTTTGTGGTTAGTTATTGGTTGAATTTATTTGCTGTGCGTTTTTTCTTTTTGTCAAAATTTATAAACAAATAGCATTGTTAAGATTATTTACTGAGGGAAATAAAAGAAAATAATATAAATAATTATATCTAGTTAGATTAATTTGTTCAAACCTTGAAAACTAAAGATAAGTTAATAAGATAATTTGAAGAAAATATAAAGGCATGGAAACTTTTGAAAGAATTCAATTCATTACCACCATCAATAAGCTTTTTTTTGAGTTTTTATTTAAGTAGAGAACAAGAAGGCAATTTTTCATTTTATTATTCAATTTTTCATTTAGTTATTCAATAAAATAGAACCTCTGATTACAATTGAAAATTTGTTATCCAAGTATTGCCTTTTACATTGTTCATAACAGTAGTTTGAAAAACTTGTCGGGTTAATGTGATTATCTTTATTGAAAAATTTATTCAATATTATAGGAGCTCTTTCATCATAAAGTTGATGAGGAAAATTAAGAACTTCATAAAGGTTTAACTAAAAAACATTAAGTATGCGGTGGTATTTAAATAATTCTTTAGAATATGTTAATCAACCTGCATTCGAAATAATTCTGGCTGGATACTTTTATGTAGTGTACTGATTTTTAATCTTACTTAAACAAGAGCTGCATCAAGCAATATTAGCATAGATTATGCAACAATGTATAAAAGATAAATATAAGATTTTGATGGAGTTTGATTTAATAACACTTTAGCTTTGTAAAGTATGCCAAAACTTTTTTTTTATTTTTTTTTTATTAATTGCCCCAAGAAATCTTTATGGTCTTATCACAGAGCACCGCGGATAAGCATTTAATTGGAAGATCACGCCTCCTTCCTAACCGATGTTGTAAAACCTGCCTAGAGGAGGGGTTTGAACCACGGATCTTTTGATTCTGAGGCAAGTGCGCTACTACTGCGCCACGGCTGCTCTAAATTGTTATTTAATATCTTAGTTTTATTGTTTTTATGTGTTCTTTCCATGTCACATTTTAGTTGAGTATTACACCTAGAAGCCTCAGTGATGGTTCACAAATAACACTGTGCGACACAATTTTTGAAGCTTATAAAATATTTAGTGATTTTATATATATTATACTTCTAATTTAAAATATGTATTCAGAATATTTATAGCACGTCAGGATTTGAGTTGCTATGTTATGCTACATTACATGCTATATTTGTAATGCACTAAATTTTTGCCATGCAACATGTTGTCAATTTTCATGTGGCTACTTTTATAGCTGTAGTAGCAGTTTCCACCTTAGATGGCTGTGAATTTGTTCTCACAGCACATTTTGGTTAACAATAATATCAGAATCAGCTGATGTAATTGGGTAATGATGTAAGTCAATGAATAGGAGCTGATATCAGCACCAGTTGGCTGCATAGGAAGACAGTTTGGTTTTTAATAAGCTTTATAAGTCAGTTAATAAAATTGACTCTGATAGCAAATTTATTACACGTGTTTAGCTAAAATAATAAGTATAATTCCTTTGAAAAGATGGCTGAGAGACGCAGATGTGTAAACCATCCTGAAAATTTTTGTTGTGTTTGTGAATTATTCATTAAGAAGTCTCAGAAAAAGAATATCACCCCTTTGATTAAGTTTGTTTTTAATGTTAAATTTAAAATGAATCTTGAAAATCAAAATAATAAATGGACACCAAACATCATATGTGTGTCACACTACTTGAATTTGACGCAGTAGCTAAAGGGCAAAAGAAGTATATCGTGTGCAATTCTTATGGTTCGGAGGGAACCAAAAGACAATAGCTCAGATTGCTACTTTTGCGTGACAAAGACAGCAGGATTTTCCAATAAGAACAAAGAGAAGAATAAATATCCTAATGTACCTTCTGCAATTAGACCTGTCAGTTCATTATCCTCCTAGTGACATTTGCATTGTCAAAAGTGATGAATCAGCGTTTATTCCTTCCTCTCATAAAAGTGACGACAGTTTTAATGCACCAGAAGACCGTAAACATGATTTCATTGAACAAACTGAACTCAATAATTTATTATGAGATCTGAATTTACCGAAAGGTAAAGCAGATATACTTGCAAAAAATTCCACAATTCATGCTAGAGATTCCTTTTACAAGAAATTCTACTGTTAAAAACAAGACACCTTCAACAGTGTCATCTCTTGACAGAGGACACAAAAGTAACTGTTTACACAAAATGAAGTGCGAATCTTTCACAGCTTTTTAAAAAGCAGAACAAGTGCTTTAAAAGAAAAAATATAGGAAATCTAATGAATGAGCTTGGCTGTTATTACAAAACTCATAAATGGTATCTGTTCATAGATACCTCAAAGTCAAGCCTTAAGGCAATTCTTCTTTACAATTGAAACTTAAGGCTTTCTGTGCCAATATTCTACGCTACATATATTAAAGATTTATATAAGAGCATGAATTATATTTTTGAGTTTATCAACTATAAGAAATTTCGCATGAATATTGGTGCAGAATGGCTAACACAATTCACTGCTGCCAGTACTTTCGACTTCTTTACATCAAGTTGGGATTGATAAGGAGCTTTGTAAAAGCTCTTAAAGACAACTCGAATGCCTCTTAGAGCCTCAAAGAGTCATTTTCAAGGATGAACAATGCCAAAAATCATAGAAGATTTTTTATAGGATCTCAAATTAGACATGTTAAAATAAATGACTTATTTTTTACATCAAAGCTTACCGATTTGTAAAAAACAGCTCGGAACTCATTCAAAGCCGTCGATGAGGGATTTCTTGGAAACAGAAAGTTGGACGACTCCAGTGAGCTGGTCAAGAAACTATTATAACAGACTATGAGGTTATTGGACCATATTTACCTCAATACCAAATATAAATTTTATCAAAAATAACTTTTCCTACATTCTAGACAATTTAAGTGACGTAAGCGACGAGCACGAAGAACGTTTTGACCAAGATATTTCAATGATGGAACAGCGATATCGAGAGAAATAAAATGGGTAACTTCTGTTGGTTTCTGCAGAGAGAAGCAGTGTTGCACACAAAGAAAATCTAGAACTTGCCACTACTTTCACCACTAGTCACAACTTTTGCAAGAAAATATCAAGAGAGTGACTAGCTAATTTGGCAAAAAAATTAACTTTTTGAGTAAAGTTTTTTTACTGAACTATTACAGAGACTAAACTTCCAGACTAAGTTAACTTTACTTCTGGACGTGCTAGAGATATTCTAAAGTTTCTGTATTCAGAGAATTGCATATAATAAAAGACACATTAAAGCTGCAAAAAATTATTTTATATTATTGCACAGTGTTATGTTAGAGTTGTCAATATAAAAAACGCGCAGTTTTCCGTAAACCTTTACCTTAACCCTGACTTAAACTTCACTTCAGCCATTTTTCACAAAATAAATCGTAATAAAATAATAAAACAAATAAAAATATCCCAAAATCAACTGAAGCTATTTTGATTTTATATAATTTTTCAAAAAAGAGCTTTTTAGTTGTTGGACGTTGTTTTTAGCTGTTAGATGCTGTTTCTAGCTGTTAGACGCATTTGCAAGTCAAGAAATTTTTCAATTGTTTCTGATTGTTTAAAACTACCAACCATTTTTATCGGAGCTCCAGCTGAATTAGATTTTTAATGCTGACATTTTTGACTTTTTATTGGCTTAAACAAAATCTTTTTTAAAAAAATAAATCTTAAAAATAAGATTAAAAAAACAAGTACAAACTTGGCATCTATTTATGCTATTGGGAAAAACTGCCAATGCTTGTCAATGATAAAGCTAAACTAAAGATGCTTTAAAAAATGAAAAGCACTTGCTCTGCCGTTATTGCATCCAGGAAAAGGGTTTTACGAATAAAACACTACTTTTGGGTGTGGACTGGTAAAAATGATCTGAAATTTACGAAGGAAAAATAAAAATATTTTTTATTACTTAATATTGTTCAGGCCATCTAACCAGATAGTCTTTCACCACCAAAGCTCCAACCGATGGACCAGAGCGTAACAAAGTTAAATAGAGCTTTGATTATAGAACTTTGCCTGTTCACAAATTAATTGATGCAGTTTAGAGGAATAATTCCCACTCCGAAATTTTTATGTTGGATACCATCCAAATGCTTGATAAGGTTTTGAGAAAGTGAAGAATAAAACCATTTTCAATTGCTTTGCTTGAATTTTAGAGAAAAACTGTATTGATGGCTTTTGAGATGCAAATAACCTTTTTGATGATCCTGCAGATTTGTTAAAAAGGTTTGCAGTTCACCTATTAGACTTACTATTTAAATGAAAAAAAAACCAAAAGTATAGTGCTCAAGAGTGATTTTCTGGACACTACTTCAGTGGATAAAGTAACGTCAAAACAACGTTGATTGACGCTGGAAATACATCAAGACCAATGTCGTATTAACGTTGGGTTTTCGTTAATAATCGAAATGTTATTCGACGTCGATAAAAAACATTAAGCGACGTCGGGATTCTAATTGATCCAACGTTGTTGTTTTTTTTTTTATTTAATTTTTTGCAAAAATAAAATTATTTAAACACTATTTATTCGCCATGAATAAACATTTTCCAACGTTCTTGTTTTACAATTTTTATCAATAAATTGTATAAAATTTAAATAAAAAAATTGATAAGTAGAACATAGAAGTCTTGTCATCAAGCCCTTAAAACAAGCGTAAAATATTTTTAAAAAATTTTTAATTATATAAACTTACAAATACTCGTTATATAAAACAAGTTAATACATAATTACAACAAAAATACGAAAAATTACAAAAATTAAATAAATACATACAGTAGGAAATATATAAAGATTTTTTTTTTCTGTTAAAGATACAAAAATATGTTTTTGTCTGTTAATTCAAGTAAATACTATTTAACTATATTTTTAAAACTATTTGTTGAAACTATACTTTTCATATTTTCATTAAGAACTATTTTCCACGGACGAGGTCCTCTATATGAAATTAAGTAATTAGATGTTTTAAGAGTTGACTTAGGTAAGTTAAAATTATGGATAGAGCTCCTCGTTAAGTATTTATGATTAAGTTTTAGAAATCGCTTATTAAAGGATTTTGGAAGCATGTCATTTTTATATTTAAACATGAATACCAAGTTTTGGAAAACGTTTAACTCATAGACATTAAGTGCTTTAATTTTCGTAAGTAACAGCTTGGAGTGGACGTATTTATGCACATTACATACAATTCTACTGGCTTGTTTTTGCTTAATATATACATTTTTTTAATGCTGAAGGGCAAGTACTTGCCCAAGCAATATTGCAAAAGCTTATGTAGCTATGGATAAATGACTAATATAAATCTATTAAACATTTTTTACTTAGCAGGCGTTTTGTTTTATGCATAATGCCAATATTTTTAGAAATTTTGTTTTCAACTAGCGTAATATGATTTTTCCAATTAAGATGTTCATCAAGTATTATTCCTAAGATTTTAAGTGATGAAAACTCTTTTCGTCAATATATATATATATATATATATATATATATATAATATATGTATATATTGATGAAAAATTCTATGAAACTAGTTTTAGAAAGTGGTCTCAGCATATTTTGAAACGAAATCTGTTTTAAAAATTATGTGTAAAAATTGTTGACGCTTCGCAATTTTTTGAAAGAGTTTTTTTTATTAGCGCAAGGCCTTTTTAAAATATCACTTTCCTGCATTTGTAATTAGTAGCAGATCCAGAATTTTTTTATTCTTCAGAAATGACAATTCCAGGCATTGTGAAAACTCTAAATTTAATTATGTTTGTTCGTATGTCAGAGAAATGAGAATAATATTCAAAAAAAGAGGTGATCCTGGTTACATAATACCACAATAGATTTACTGCCCATATTTCAAATGCAAAAGCAAGAAGTTAATAAAATAATTTAATTTACTATTTAGTACTAAAATAAAGTTCATCTACAAGTTATAAATTTCATTTAATTATCTTTAAGTGTTTGAAAGTTATGACCACGTTAAATATACAACCTCCTTATATTGATGGAGATAAAATTTTACAGGGTCATAACTTTTAAAGACTAAAAAAGTAGATGAAATTAGAAACCTGTTAATGAGTTTGAACTTATTATAAGATAGAAAATTATAATAACCGATTGTCCTTGCATTTGGGAAAGAGGGTAAATTTTTTTTGTTATTTTTTTTCCCGGACTACAATCACCGAAGTATTCTCCCGAGCATTCTTATCTAATACGTAACAACAGAATGATATATAGATTATATATAACTCCGTAATTCTATTGTGGAAAGCTATAAATCATTTGATGACAACTAAGTGGTTTTTAATTATAATAGCTCTTAATTGATAATAGTTGATCAAAATTTCAATGACAATTTCAGAGAAACATTTGTAAATTGTTATCTTATAAAAAGTTATTTAAAAGTTACGTAAAATTACGTTACCTTTATTATTACTATTATTAAAAGTTAGATAAAATGTAAGAGTTTGATTTTGGAAAAAATAGCTTATTAATGGTTGCTGTTACTGCAAGAAAACAAATTTCTGTGGTAAAAAAAACATTTTTAAATTGAATCTGTAGCAACTAAATTGAGTTCTGTGATAATTTCTTTACTGGATAACATTAAAATATATTCAAAGTTAACCAGTAAGGAAATCATCAAAAACTTTAATGGTTCTACTACCGAAAAATTTCCGAAAACCATTTAAGTATATTTCTTCAGTAGTAGGCATTTTAGAATGTAATACTTTTAAACCTTTTTGAGATTTTTTTATATGAGTTATGAAAAAAATTGGGGAAAAGTACATAAAGTAAAAACCAACATAAAAAACGGTTAGACAGCGCAGCTTTTCCAATCAAATAATATACAAAGTATAAATAATATATCAAGTATAAAAAAGTAAGATGTTTATCAAAGGAATTTGATGAATTTAATAAAACAATGAATAGCTGGTGACAAATTCAATCCTAAAACAAGTTTAACTACACGAGTTTTGTTTGCAACAAAAAGAACAGCATATAACGATCAATATTATATCATTGGTAAGCTTTTTAATAAAGTTATAGTGCATCAAACTTAATATTGCCCAGATTATGTTACAATTAAATGTTTCCAGTAGATAAAACTTTTCAGAAATTTCATTGACTGGTCTCACAAAAAGTTCATATCACGATACACACAAGACAACATCTCCTAGATTTCCATGCTACAAGACTATTAAAAAAATGAAAGATATATGCTGTCCACCGAATATTCAATAACTATACTTGAAAATTTATCAAAGTCAAACTATTGGCTCTTATGAATAACACAGCAAAAAGGTGAGTTTATTTGAGCTAAGTAACTATTTTGAAACATAGAGTTTACGAAGGAAAACAATGAGTTTATCCTTAAAACCAAGCAAGATATATAGTTAGAAAAACTAGTTTTTAACTCTATCAAAATAAATTTGCCAAATCACAATTTTGTTATTTTGGATTTTTTTATTTATCAATAATATGATAGACGGAAACTTTATGGCATTTATCACAGAAACATCATCTATGCAATGCTGTTCTATTTGTGGAATAAATTTGAGCAACACTCAATATGATCAGTGGTATAAAGAAACCTAAAGAAGTTCAGTTCAAAAAAAGATGCGTTTATGCATGGTTAATACACTGTTGGATTAAATTTTTTGAATGCTTACTACACATTGCCTATCGTGTTGAATTTAAAGCTTTGCGAGTAACAAAAGAGGCACAAACAACTGTATGCTAAAGGAAGAAAATGTATACACATTTTAATGTTTAGATGTTTTGGATTGAATTAAGGAATCAAGAGCAGAAGGATCTGGTAATAGTACTACATGCAACGTTTGTAGAGGAGTCATTAAAAACCCTGAAATTTTAAGTGAAATCCTAGGGATCAGCAAGAAACTTTTAACCGTTAGTTATACTATTCATCCTCAGAAATTAAAGCAATCACACTATCCATTCTCAGAAATTCAGCAGATTTTGTGAAAAAACATAATTAATTTTACTAAAAATCTATGAATGCTGGTTCAATATATTCTGAAGCAATCCATAAAAAAATAGCACATGGAGAAGAAATTATTTTAAATTTTTCTGTTATTGTAGGAGCTTTGGGTGAAGAAGAACTAGAGTGTCGCAACAAAATTACTTAGGAAGATTAGTTACAACATGCTCGTAAGTGCTCAAGAGAAGATAATTTATTTGATATATTCACACGTGCAATGATTTCATCAGATTCAATTATAAGTACATTATTCTTAAGAACAATATCTAAAAATAAAATATAAATTCATTCAAAACAAGCTACTGACTTTTTAGCACTAGAAGAAGTATCAACTTGTTACTATGCGCAGCGGTCTAATCCGCCAAGGTTTGTGTTTCTGAAAAAAAAAATGATGATGACAATTATACAGATCAATTTAATGAAAACTTTAATATATTGTAATAAATGTAATAGATGTAAAAATTGATAATGATTAGAATTAAAAAATGATAATAAAGCAAATTTTTTTAGTTGGTAAATACAAATAATTTTGAGAATATGAAAAAAAAAATTAAGAAAAGCTTTTTCATTGTGGTTTATTTATGTGGCCTTATAAAGAAACTTAGAGGTGGTTGGGGGAGACGCAAATTTATTTAAGAGCCTGTTTTCATTTATTTAAATTATAAGTATTTTTAATTAATTTCAGATTAAGTTTTGATAAAGTATTCCAAATTTTTTAAAAACATTTGGGTGTTTGAACCAAAGCCCATCTTTCCCGGGCAAATAGTCTGATGAGCAAAGTTAAGTTTCTCTGAAACTATAGATCAAAGTTATGTGAAATTTTAAATATACATACTTTACTATATAATTTTTTTTTTAAATAGAATAAAAACGGAAAATAAAAATTTGGCAACCCTTTTGTATGTAACCGTCTCACAGTGGGAACTCAAACTCTGAATCGCTGGCACATAATTTGTGCAAATGAAAATAAGAAAATCTTTTTTTTCAGGTAGTTTTTATTAAGTACGAGTTAGGTATTTACCAATTTTATTTAAACTATTGTGAGAGCTACTTGTTACGGCATAATATTTGACTGTTAATTACATAAGTTTGCATAACTATAATAAATAGAACAAATTTTAGCATTTTTTATTTTATCTAGCATATTTACTGAATTTTGTAACGTAGTATAACACATAAATTTTATTCAATAAAAGTTTCTTCGTTTTGATTATGTAGACTATTGTGTAAACTTGATTTTTCTGATTTTTCTTTTTTTATCTAATTTTTACTTTCTTTATGATATATTCTGATTTGAAATTTACTTATGACTTTTGTTTATTTGTAGCTGCTTTGTAGTTTTTTAAGTGCTTTTGTAGCTGCTGATATACCGCAATATAAAATTCATAACAATAAAATAATAAATTTCTTACAATAGTATACGGAGAAAAAAGTTCCGTCTGAAACCACTTTTTGTTTAACCACTCTTCTTTATCTCATTTTTAAGAACTGTATAAATCTTGAAACCATTTAAAGAAAAATTAGCAATTAATAACTGTGGATATCAATTAATGAAACAATTGAAGCTTCTGGAAGGCTGCAAACCCTCTTATTAGAATTTTTTATCAAGAAAAAAAAATTGCCAAAGTAAAACCTTTATTGAACTATGCATTATTGCAAAGCATTTTGATGAATCTGTGAAGATATTTGGAAAAAATTAAAGAAAGATTTTTGTTTCTAATGCTGGTCTATTTATGGTAAAAGTGGGTCAGGTAATAAATTTTTTTTTCCAAAAGTACATACTTAACTTGTCTTGCTCATGGATTACATTAAGTATATGAGTAAACACAAAGTATATATCCAAACGTTGATCGTATTAAATGAAGAAAAAAAATTTTAAAAGTTTACAATCAGGCCTTACCGGCTCAATCAATATTAACAAAATGGCAAAGTTGGATTGGCAGTCAAATACTATGCAGACAACTTTAAAAAAAATACGCATTAACTCATTAGATGAGGAGAAATCGGCTTTAACCAAAATCTCAAAATTTACACTAGCTGACGTATCAATAAGAGATTAACTTCTGTTTATTTAATATTGTTTTGTTATTGTTTATTATTTCTTCAATTACGCAACTGGGGTCTTATGGGGAACCATCTTATTTGGAAATCAATGCTGTTACTAACGCGGCTAATACCATTTTAAGTATAAACGGAAAGAAAGCATATTCAACTAAATATAACTTAAAATTTGTTTAAAAAAAAAACTGTTATTGATATTTTAAATAAAAAGTGTCATGGATTATTTATTAAAAACTAAAATACATTAAAAAAAAAATTAAAATATGTTAAAAATAAAATTAAAATATGTTGAAAAAAAAATTAAAGTATGTTAAAAAAAATCGAACACAAACCCGATGTTGGATTGACATCAGATGCCTACTGGGACCGTACCGATAATGAATGTTAAAGGGATAAAATCAAACGTGTTAGAGGAAACTTTGAGATTGAAGAGAATTAAAATACTGGTAAAAGTTCTTTAATCAAACAAACCTGCCTTTTTTTTTTCTTTTTTTTTTTTGTATATACTGTAAAATTGCCATTTTGAATCTCCTATTTGAACATTCATATCTTGGTAATAATTAAACGTGTTTTAATTTTTTTTTCTGAATTAAACAGACAACTCTATAAGTAATTTATAGGGTAAAAATAAAATGATAATAAAAAAAATTGCTTATGATATTTTATTTCAAATGAGAACAGCTAGTTGGACCAAACTTCAATACAATCTCATAAGTTCAGTCACTATGTACATTCCAATAAAAACATCGCAATATTATAAATTTAACTTCCGTATAACACATCACAATATCAAAAATTTAACATCATAATAACATATCGTAATAACCTATCGCTATTACACAAATTTATCATCAAAAAAACTACAACTTTTTATAATGTAATTAAGACCTTGAAAGTTGCAATCAAGAAAAGTAAGATGTAATTGAGATGATGAAAGTTGAACAACTTATTTTAACAACACGATAGATATTTTTAGATCAAAGTAAATTAGGCAAGATATTGTGTTATCTAAGAGTAAATACATGTTTCTTCGAGAATTCGAATTAGCCAGACCTTTCAGTCAACGCATTAAAAAGTGTTGACTTATAGGTCAGACATGAATGTAACATGTATTTACCCTCATATAACATGATCGTGCTTCATCATTTTTGGACAAAAAAATTCTGAAGTTCAGTTGTAACTGAGAAACTTAAGATGTAATTTAGAAAATGAAAGTTGTAATTAAGAGTTCTTTTGTAACAAAGTTCTTTATAATTTTAATTTTGTTCACGTAATTTATCTTGCAATTTAAGATTAGATCCTAGTTTGATCGAGGTAGCCATATGGGTTAGCTTTTAATAAATAATAATATACTATCAATAAATTAAAACTATTATGAAAAAAGTATTTGTGTTTTTGACGGTAGCTGGAAAAATTCTATCGGGTGTCTGTTAGAACTTTATTTTTCTTTGGTTTGCGAAAAATTCTATTGAGAATTCAGGTGAATAATAGATAAAACACAAATAAGTTATTTATTATAAATATAAATATTTAAATTGAATTTAAACAATCTCATTAAAAATCATTGAAATACTAAGTTAACACAAACTTGGATGTCTTCCATATTTAAAATCATTGCATAATCCGTGGTTGTATTTTGAACAGCACGTGCATAATCACATCCAAATTTTTATTTTTTGCCAGAGTAACAATTTTTTCCAAATAATGCATTGCTTGTTTCACAATCTCAGCACCGAATAAAGGTTGAATGCAAATCGCATTTTTATAGTTACTTTGAAATTTGGACCAGATTAGATCAACCGGGTTTAACATCGGACTGTA
This sequence comes from Hydra vulgaris, assembly GCF_038396675.1. Lineage (NCBI taxonomy): Eukaryota > Metazoa > Cnidaria > Hydrozoa > Anthoathecata > Hydridae > Hydra > Hydra vulgaris. Next base: position 9,419,670 of record NC_088926.1, on the reverse strand, counting down.
GGTTTCTTAATTTTTAAACAGTTTTATTTTTCCAGAAGGTGGTCTGTATATAACGTAGAAAATAATATTTTTTTAAGCTTTGTTTGCAATTTCCCTTAATTACGTATTTATTTTAATGCCGTGACGAACTCCAATTCAACAGGAACCAATAAAATTTCCGGAGGACTCTTGAATCAAATGAATAACAACTAGTTATCGGGTCTAGAATTTTTAAAAATTATTTGAACAGCACTTTGTCGTATTGAATATAGCGTTTTTAACCTTGACAACGTATGTATAGTCCTAGAGGTAATAAAATCCTGCGGATAACAAGGACCATAAGTATAAATAAAATAAAAATATTAAGTTCGAATCTCTATTTCTGCTCTAAAACATTATAGTTAGGTGACTTGATCAGGATCAGCATTAAAAAGTCCAAATTCGTTATAGCTTTATATTCGTTTATAGCGTTATTATTCGTATATAGCGTTATATTCGTTAATGAAAGATATCTTGGACGAACTCTCATTTCTCTGCTCTTATCTTATTTTAAAGGCATGTAACTTTCTGCATATTTCAAACGTTTGATAATATACTTTCTTAAACCGCATGTATTTTAATTAAATAGTTTTTAAATAATATTACCAAATAAGTAAAATAAGTGCATGTTGTTAAATAAAAAAATGCTAGATTTAGAAACGCGGCAAGTTAATAGCGTCTAATATAATGTGAGTCTAATGAAGTCGAATAATAAGATCCATATCCTCACATCAGCGCTGTTCTAGAAAATATTAGAAACATTTAAACTTAGTATAACTATAATATGTTATGGGCACCTGGCCTATATACTATAATATAATGTAGTTAATTGTACGATATATACTGTATTGTTTTATAAGCCACTATAATTATATTAAGTACCAATATTATCTAGAAGAGTTTTAATTTCAATTTTTCAACTTTGGTCAAGATAATGGCACTCTCTATAGCAAATTGAATAGAAAGTCAGCTGCAAGATGTTCTTAAACTAGTACGGTATTGGATGTTCTAAGACGTCCAACGGACTCAAATGGACGTCTTGACGTCCGTTGGACATCTGCTAGACGTTTATGTCGTCAGATGCCCATTAGGAATCCATCAAAAGTGGACAATTGCAAAGATACGTAGCTACAAAACTTGGCATCCAAATAAGAACACTCAGGAATCATCATATTTTAGGTTCTAATAAAAAGTCATCGAGAAGAAAGTACACTCTTTCGTTAGATCAAAAAAAATCGCTAGTATCTTAAATAACTGGATTGTTTGATATTGGAATGCCAGTAACCTCTACACTGTTAAAGTTTTATGTGTATGATTTTGTTGAAGTTAATAATATCAACACGGCTTAAATGTTTCTTTTTTTTAGTGTGAAATAAATTATCTAACTTTCTTTAATTTTGATGCTTCCGTTGAGTTTTCTAGAGATACTACTTGCTAAATAACATTTAAATAAAAATTCTTTATTAGATGGTTTTTCTTGACATTTTATGGTATTATTGAAATGGTTATAATACTTTCCATTGAGGCTAGTAAGACCCATTGAGGGTATTTTAGGTAAACATTAATAACTTATAATATATCGGCATTTCATTAAACAAAATAGTATACTTACATGTATAAATGAATTATCTTACATAGTAATAAAAAAAATTGTAAAATAATGCACATTGTGTTTTAGAAGACAAAAAGTATCTACGTGGGCTTTAATACTCTCCCGTACTTCATACGTAAACCACGAAGAATTTAAAACAACGCATAAAGTTTATACATCATTATTTTATTTTGTGCATTATTATTTACAAAACGTTTAACTTCAACAAAAATTTCTTCAAGATAAAAGATATTTTTACTTTATATATAAATTTATCAGAGAATGTAAAATGAAATTTAAAAAAACTACAAACTTGGCTGTAAAAAATTTAAAACATTTATAGATTAACGTAATTTTCACTAAATAGTAATATACATAAAGATAACAAAAATCGGGTAGTTTCGTAGGAAGTTTAGGAAGTTTTGTGGAACTTAGATAGATTCGTAGAAATCTTCAATATCAATATAATTACGTGAAAATATATGCTTTTTTTTCTATTGTATCTTAATAAATTCTTAAAAAGATTATCGATAAAGGCAGATTAATTAAATTTTTTGAACTATGTAATTCAGAGATTATTTTAAAATCTTTAATAAATTTATTAAAACAATTTTAGACATTTTTTCATTTACGAAAACTGAAAAATGATTTTCTATTTTTGTGATATATAGTTCTAATTTGAATGGCCAAGTGGGACCCAGGACAAATGACAATAGTGAGAGGGAAGGGCGGAATTACTTTTTGTTTTAGAAAGTTCTTGATAAAGAGGACTTTTTTCAGAAACTGACAGTTTTACTCTTTCTCTTCAGAACCGGTGTGCCCAGGAACCACAAATTTTTAGGGGTAGAAAAAAAAAGAGAGAGAAATTGTAAATACTTTATTAACAATGCATAATAGTCTTCAATATTGAAAAATTTACTCTTATAAGAACTTTCTGTAGTGTATATTCAAAAAGCAAGACTGTTGAAGGCGATGAGTTTATTAAAAAAAATCAGGAAGCGAGGACCCAACGACTTTTTGTAGTCTTGAAGCAAAAGGTAAAGTGGGGCTGACGCTGCACGATTAAGGGCCAAATGGGCCTGAGGCTGCAGATTTTTTTATATAATTATCATAATTCAATGCAGTTAACGTTGTTTTGAAAGTATTTACTGAAATGAGTAGTTTTTAATGTAAAAGTTGTAAAAAATTAAACAAACTAATATTTCTATGCGATAAACTTGAAAAAAATTCTTCAATGATTTTGCAGTTTTTGTGGTATATATATAAACATATATATATATACAAAAAGTATTTACGTGTATATATATATACAAAAGTATTTACATATATACACATATATATATACAATATATGTATATATATACAAATATTTTGTATATATATACAAAAAGTATTTACATATATATACATATATATTTTTATTTACATACTTAATTTATGTGCATATATATTATGTATATATATAATATATACTGCATATATATGTATATATATATACAAGCATATATATATATATCTATATAAATATATATTTATATTATATATATCTATATAAATATATATCTATATAAATATATATGCATATATATATATATATATATATATATATATATATATATATATATATATATGTAAACATATATATACATATATATTTATATATATATTTATACATTTTTTGTTTCTATTAGCAATAATTATTGCCAATTTCCTTAAGCAAGTTATAATTTGTTTATTAACAACTTCAGTTGTTAATAAGCAAATAATAGTTTTTTTATTATAATTATAATAAGCAAATTGTAATTTGCCTAATATAGCTTCCGCCAGTGGGAAACGTTGGTAAATTTTTCCTTCCTCCTTCCTAAAGAAAGAAAAGTTCTACTGGGTATTGTTTAATTTGTCATTTAAATAAAAAATTTCTGTTTTCCTATTTTTTAAAGGTCATAGATAAAAAAAAGATGTCTTTTCTACGTGTTGAGAAAGACGTACAACCGATTGACGTTATTTCGACCTCTTTTTTAAAGACGTCGTTTTAAAAGACATCTTTTCTACGTCTTTACTTAGGCTAATTAATAAAAGACATAACAATTCATAAAAAAACGTCTTTAATTTTTCTAAAGATTTTTTTTTTTCCACTGGAAAAGCTGTTCTTAATTATAAAGATATTCCAATAAAATAGTAAAGTAATTTGCATTTCTAACAATTTTTGATCTAATATGGTAAAAGAAATCCTACTACTTTAAATATAAACGCTTTATCCGCAAATTTTTGTTATAAAAAATTGTTACAACTTTAATCAATTAAAACAGCTGATAAAATTAACGATATTCGTTAAAAACGTAATGGTAAACATAAAAACTTTATAATTAGTACAACCACGGCGGAAAATGAAAAAGAAGTCAAATTTTACTCTCTTTTTCGTCAACTTAAAGCAATTGATTATTGATGTAGACACATGAAAGTTGATTTAAAATATATCTTTAGTTAAGTTATTTAAGTCATTTTTATGCTTCCTAAAGTTACGGTTTTTCTCACTGCCGCATGACAATCAAAGTATTATAGTAAAATGTTATTTTAACCATTAATTAACTTGCATAATCGGAATTGATTTAACGTGAAATTAAAGTAAAATCAGCGAGTATTTCGCTCTAGAGCTAACATGTTCAAATTGTAGTTGGTCAGATTTTATACTTTAAACAGTATATATATTTCAAGAAAATAACGAGAGAACTTTTGCAATTTTCATGTAACGCAAGTCAACAAAAACATAATAAAGTTTTTTTTTTCCAAAATTTGATTTAAAACTAAAGTTTTTTAATAATAAATGTGAAAGAATATTGAATGTTACGTTTATACATTTAATGTTTTGAATAACGATGCTTAGTTAAAGCACATTTTTATTTTAAGTTTGTGTAACGTAAGCAGTGGTGGATTCAGGAGGGGTAGCTAGGGTGGCTAGCCACCCCCCTCCTTTATTCCATAATTCTAACAAATTAATAGAGTGTGTATGAAAGCGCTAGGTTTTGAATGAGCCGATCCCATTATTTATAACTAACTGGCGTCCGATCATGATTGTATTTTAATTTTTATGTGGAAACGCTGAATACCTGTCACCCACAAAAAATTTACCGTTCTACTAAAAAAAATAGTGTCGTAAGAATGCACTGAAAATTTTTGAATAAAAAAGTAATTTTTGGTGAGTTTACTTATTTACTTTTAAGATAAATTGTTGTACTTAATAATTGTTTTGCGTTTTAATCACTTCATTTTTTTTCGTAACGCTTTATTGAGCATATTCTATTGAAATTGAAGTCGTAAAATGTTGAAAAAAATATTTGGACCTGGAGAAGGCTACAAATATGATTTATTAAATATACGTTACTGTTTAATGGTTTTCAGCTATTTTTCTATGCAATTTTAAGCATTAAAATGTATAATAATTTTAAATTAGTTTTCATTATGTAGCATGTTTTTAAGCTGAATTTTTTTTAGATAATAAAATGTAAAAACAATTATCAGTGTATCTTTGATTTTACTTTTTTTTTAATATTTATTTACATTTTTACAATAATTTTAACAAAGGAATTATAGTTCTTACTTAAAAATCTTTTTTTATTTTTTTAGTATGTCCAGTGGTCCACCTAGCAAACGTCTTAAACAGCAGTGTCTTAGTTTTTCACGCATTTCTTCTTCAAATGTTTATGCTGCCACCCTTCAAGTCAATGATACAGCCAACTTTGAGAGTGCCATTATACCCCAACAATCAAATGGAATTGTTGAAGAAAGTTCATCATCTGCATTGGATAATGTTATAATTGTCTCTTCAGTTGACCCACTGTGTGTGCAACAGCCATTAAATTTAGTTAGTTGCACTGACATTGCTTCAATTCTTGATGAAAATATTCTTAAAAAAATATGTGATTCAGAAAAAGTGAAGTTCTTGGACAATTGTTGGAAACCATCTGCTAATTTCATATTTGAAAAGAAGAGTTTCACAATTGCTCAAGGTAAGACAAAAAGTATTTCTTTTCAATCAAAATGGTTTAATAATTTAAAATGGCTAAGATACAGTAATCTAAATACTTACAAAGGTGGATGGTGCATTGCCAGTGTATTATTCTTGAGAGTATCTGAAAAAGAGAAGTTGGGTGTTTTGTTAGAACACCATTTTTAAACTACAACAAGTCTAAGGAGCTTCTAAATAGCCACGAATCAAAGGCATATCACCAAGTGAGTATAAAACGGTTATCAACTACCAAGGCACTCTTAGTAAATCCAGCATTTCGTATCAACTCAGTAATTAAATCAATGACTGCTGAAAATATGAAAAATAATCAAAGGGTACTTCCAACAATTATTGAAGCCGTCATGTATTGTGCACGCCAACAAATTGTACTGCGAGGCCATCGGGATGATGCCATTCAATTTTCTGAAAATCCGACAACAAATGAAGAGAATTTTATTGCCCTGATCCGTCTTCTTACAGAGCAAAATCCAGTTTTAAAGGAACACCTACCTAATGGACCAAAAACGCACTATAACTAGCAAAACTATACAAAATGCGATAATCAACATTGCCGCAAACTTGATTCGTGACTATTTTTGTAAGTGTCTAAAAGCGTTCCATTGCTTGATAATTCCAGATAAAACAAACTGACATGGTCGTTAAATTATTTAGTTCTGTATATGTCTTCTTGACACATTTAAAGAAAAGCCTAAAAAGATGGAAGTTGTAATTTGATTGGTGGTGACTGAGAGAATCACAGGAGAGTCTATTGCACTGTCTATTAAAAATGCACTAGAAGAAGAAAGTATTAACATCAAAGATTACAAAGGACAAGCATATGATACAACAGCGTCTATGAGTTCAGACAGAAAAGAGGTACAGACTTTTGTTAAAAAATGGACACCATATGCAGACAATCAAGGATGTGTCCTTCACTCCCTAAATCTAACAATTTACCATGGATGTGAGATTTCATGTATTAGAAATATGATGGATTCCTGCCAACAACTGTTTTCATTTTTTGATAACTCACCAAAGCGACAATGCTTTCTCCAACGAGTTATTTCTCCTCAAGCGCCTAAATTAAAAAAGACAAAGTTGAAGAACCTTTGCAAAACACGATGGCTTGAGCGTCACAGCACATTCAATACGATTGATGAACTTTACATTTACATTATTCACACTCTTGATGAAATTGTAACACCATCAGATGACATTGATCTCTATGACGATTTAGAACCAAAACGTTGGAATAGGATTCTGAGACTCGGTCAAAAGCCAATGGATTACGACACAGATTTACTAATTACGACCACATGATTAATTTTGTTGTGGCAAAGGAATGTTTACAGCCAATGCAACCAATTGTATCATTTCTTTAGGGTGAGTTAATGGAGGTTTATCTGGCCTTCCAAAAATTTTCGCAAATTTCTTCTTTCTATTCTACACTCCGCACAAATGCTGATGACTGGTTTTCTACCATTTATCTCAAAGCCAAGAAAATTGCGCAGTCTGTAAATTGTACTGAAGAAACTCCAAGGCTTTGTAGTTGTCGAATCCACCGCTCAAATATACCTGCTACCTCACCTTTTGAGTACTACAAGCGTAATGTAGCCATTACGCTTGTAGTACTCAACAACTCGACAAGGTTTCACCTGAGTTAGGAGCACCCTTTACCGATAATAAGAGAGCACATTATGATTTATGTTCTTTGATTCCAGAAGTTATTATCACCAAAGACAATGAAGAGTTGGAAACATTATCAAAGCAACAAGCGGATAAATGGTATGGAATTTTTCCAAACCCATATGGTCTGAGTAATGAGTTGCAGCAATGGAAACATTTAAGTGTTGAGAACAATTTTTGTGGAATGACAATCACAAAACTACTTCAGCAACATGTTGACTCTACATTCTTTCCCAATATTCGTTAGTTATTCCTCATTCTGGCAACTTTGCCAACTGGCAGTTGTGAGGCGGAGTATTCATTCTCTTGTGTACGCCGCATTCATTCATATTTACGAACAACGATGACAACTGATAGATTGTTAGAATTTGTGTGTAATTGGGATGCATTATAACAATTTACACGACTGTGTTTCAACAGAAAAATTGTAAATAACTTCATTGCATTACATCCACGTAGGATGCAAGCACAATCTCTTTTTTATGACTGTGTTTAGTAATTTATGTTTGTATATTATGTTTCAATTAATAGATAATGTGCTTTGGATGACAAATAAATATTTCTACACATGGAAAAAATCATAAAATTTTGTAAGCTAAAATCAAGTATTTTTTTATAATGTAGCTACCCCCTCCTTAAAAATCTTAAATCCGCCACTGGTAAGTTAATGTATATTTATGTCATGTAAATTTTACTAAAGTTCAGGCGTTTTTCGTTATCAAAATGATATTTTGATATTTGACGCAATTAAGTAATTCGCGTTGGTCAGACAATGTTCCAACTGAAACTTTATTTTCAACTGATTTAAATTTCAATTTCTTAATATATAATTTTCGTTTAGTTTTTTAGGATTTTCTTAGTCCATTGGTTATCCATGGGGATGTTATTTTTTTTAGTTTTTGGTTTATTTTAATTTTAGTAAAATTTGCGTGATAAATATCATAGAATGTTTTAAGAAAATTCTTTAAGCTAAGTTTGCGTCTTGAGAATGATCAATATGTTGCCAATAAAGCAATAATAATGGGTAAATAAATGATGCTAAATTTGCGTTTGCAAAAGATATTTTTTTCATTTAGTATTACTTTAGTCTCTGTATTTATGGAGAGAAAAATCGGAAAATCATTTGGTATATCGCATTTAATGATTCATTTTTGAAAAGAATGATTAAAAATATTGCTCGTTTCTGTAATGCAAATTACGTTAAAAATATTGAGAATATCCTCCATATTGTTTAAAAAAGCTTCAAAATTTTTATTCATACTTCTTATATTAGCATGCAGCACATTTATTTGGTCGTGCTTAAGAATTCCTTTTATTTCATTGTTAGAAAAAATGTCGACTTATTCTCTAAAAAATGAGCCTCACTAAAATATTTTTGATCTGGGTCAGAATTTTCATCAATCACAAAACTATTTGTTTGGAAAAAATTTAGAGAAGTTATTTTAAAACTTGGTTCGCTAGAAGCCATTTTAGTTAAAGTTAGTAACGAACAAACAAATAAAAGAATTTCTTTCACAAATCACCCGTAATTAATTTTTTATAAACAACCTTTGCAAATTTCCTTTTGTTTCGCAACTGAAATTAAAGCTGTATACAGCTTTAATGTTTTTTTTTGTGTGTGTATAAAAAAATATTTAATTTTTTTATTTTATTTTATTTTCTTGCTATTAATGAGCTTTCTAATAATACCACGTGTTAAATAATACTTAGTAAAAATTCTTTGTAAGATAGCTGGATTTATTTTGATATTTTATAGTGCTATTGAACTGACCCTTATTACCCTCCATTGAGGTTGATAAGGTCCGTTGAGGGTATGTTAGAAAAATATTTATAACTTGTAAAATATCCACATTTCATCAAATAAAATAGTATACTTGTAAAAATTAGTTATCTTACATAGTAATCATTAAAATTTGTAAAATAATGCACGTTGTGTTTTAAAAGACAAAAACATTTTTAAATGGGCCTTAAAGTCATACGGAACCCTATGTGCAAATCGCGTAGAATTTAGATCAACGCATGAAGTTTATACAATTTTGTGCATTATCATATACATAACATTTAAATTCAAGCAACATTTATTGAACCTTAAAAAAAGTTTTTAATTTATATACAAATATATCAGAGTGAGTAAGTGAAATTAAATGACTTAGATTTAACTCTAATCAGGGCATTTTTAACATATATTTTACATGACAAAAAGCCCATTGTTAGACTTGTTTCTGAGTCGCGTAGTTTCGACGGAAGTTTAGGTAGTTTTTTGGAACTTAGATCAATAAAACACATGAAAATATATCATTTTTTTTGTCATTGTCTTTTAATAATTATTAAATAAAATTATCGATAACGGGAGATTAATTGAATTTTTTAAGTTATAGAACTCAGAGTTCAACTTAAAATCTTAGATACATTTATTAGAGCAGTTTTAAACATTTTTTCATATGCAAAAACTGACAAATAACTTTCTATTTTTGAGGATTTTAGTTCTACTTTGAATCACTAAGTGAGACGTTTGCCCAGGAACCAAGGGCCAACAACACTGGGGGGCAAATGGGAATTTTTTTTTTAATTTAAAAAAAACTTTTAGATATAGAGGACTTTTTTCAAAAATATACAAGTGTGCCCCTCCACTTCAAAACCCGTGTCGTTCGGCCCTTGAACCACAATATTTTTGAAGGTGCACAAACGAAGCAAAAGTTTTAAATGCTTTATTAACAGTGCATAATAATGCTCAATATTAGGATTTTTCTCTCATATGGATCTTCTTTAGTGCATATTCAAAAATCAGGCCTACTGTAAGCGAAGATTTTATTTTACAAAATCAGGAAGCGAGGAGTCAACGGCACTTTGTAGTCTTGAACTACGATGGAATAGAGACAGTTTTGTGTAAGTTGTATAATAAAATTAGTAATCTACATAGTAAATAAATATATTATTTATATATATATATATTTTTTGTTCAGAATGGAGTGCCACAAGACGCAATGCAATTCTTTAATTGAAGCATTAAAAAAAAACGACGAAAAAAAAAAATCTAGACGAGTATGCAAGTTTGAAGCAGCACCCACTCCTAACAACCAACAATCCATATTATTATGTATATTGCCAAAAAGAAAAACTTACAAAGTTATTTGTTATAAAATGTAAAAATACGGTTGGGGCAAGAAGAAGATAAATATATGCAAAAAATACATACAGAGATACAAATATAAAAAGACTTTTTATTACTTTTCACATTTTTTCATTAGGATTTCAAATTTTAAATAAAAAGGAGATAAAAGATGAACAACAAAAGAAGGGAAGTTTTGATCTAGTATTATGAACAATACTTATGTATTATAATGTATACATCATACAAAGAAAACTTTTTTAGAAATTCTACCATACAAAATATAAAATTATAGTATAAAAATTGAATATAATATAAAAGAAACATACAGGGACTCATATATTTAAACATATTATTGTTATAATTGTTAATATTTCAGATTTATAAAGATTCAGACCAAGATCAAGAATATATATGATAAAGAATGTAGTAAATAAACTAAAAACAAGTAAATTACAAGTGATTACTCTTTTTTAAAAGTTTCAAAAGTCTAATTTGTTGTCAGTTATCAAAAGTTTTTGTTTTACCTTATTTTTAAATTGATCGAGGGAATAAATAGTTCAAACCATTGTTTATTAGTGTGTTCCATAATATAGGTCCTCTGATTATGATCGAGAGCTTAGTTGCGGAATAATTTGTTTTTGATTGAATGTAATTGTTATTCAAAAATCGTGTAGGGTACAAAGGATTTATCTTTTTTTTTAAATAAGTTAAATAAGATGGTTGACATTTTTTTTTTAACTTTGAGCATAAATATAAGAATTTGATAATGTTTTCAGTTAAAATACATTGAGCAATTTGAGCTTTTTAAATGGAATTTTAGTGTGTGAGAAGCGACCCACATTCCCAATAAATCTTACAAGGAGTTTTTGTTTAACTAGCAGCATATTGTATTTAAATACATTAGCAACGTTAGCCTAATTTAGATAGCAACATATAAAAGTAAAATAAATGAGTTTTAAACAAGCTTGCTTTAATAATTGCTTGGTTTTGTATAAAAGGCCCATATTGTTTGATACTTTATTTCGGATTACTTGTATGTGCTCCTACCACTTTACTTTTTCATCTAAAACTACAACAAAAAACAACAAAGAATGCTCTCTCTTGACATAATAGTTATTTAAATAAAGATTAAAAAGCTTTAAGGGAATATCCTTTTATTCATAAGACGATAGAAGAAATTATATTTTATTTTTTTTAATATTTATGCAATTTATTTGAAATAAACTGTATTTAAAATTAACAATTTATTTGAAATAAACAATTTATTTGAAATAAACTATTCGCTTAGTTTCGCAAGCTCTATGTTTACTGTTGCAAATAAAACAATAATATCTTTACTAGAATAAAGTAAGTTAGTATCATCGGCAAACAAAATTGAGTTTAAGATTTAATATTTGAAAATTTGCTCAAGTCATTTTTATAAATGAAAAATAAAAGCGGTCTTAGAATTGAGTCTTGGGGGACGCCGCAGGTAATCGTCATTAAATTTGAAGGAAATGGAGTGGATGAATGAGTGAGATTGCCATTGAATTTGAAGAAGATGGACACAAATTGCCATCAACTATTGAGATTGTTAATATAGAATAGTCATCTATTTTGAAAATAGGAGTGTCCTGGATAAACTATCCGACCGGGTCGGTAAGAAGTATCACTCGGTATCCGATATCTGGCCGGATAATAACTTTATACGGCTTTTTATATACCGGATATTTCATGTTGATGTCATATGAAAATTGAAAGAAATCTAAAAATGTTATTTTTTCAAATAATCTAATGTTAATGGTTTTTATTCAATATTGTTATTATTATTAAAATACTACTAAAATTCTATATGCACAATAAGTATATCAGTTTATCTGTCTATTCGATTTCTTTTTCCGAAACCTGGAGAAATTTTTAACATTTCTAGCCTCGATCGTTTTTCCTCATAAATAATGAAAACAATCTTTCTAAAATACAAAGGATGCAGGTGGTACTAGTAACTTAAGCGCTAACTCAATTAGCAGTGAAAACTTAATGTTTCCAATAATTTAAAACGTCATTATTTTTTCCTTTAATCGAGTGACTAATGAAAACATTATTTCTTTGAGCAGCTTTTAAATTGGAGACTTTATCAGAAATCAATACATTTTGGCCTTCCTGGTGCAGCTGAAGAAGATTCAATAATAATTTTATTTCCTCTTTTTACATTTAACAATGACATTTTTTTTTTGCGCGAATATGCAGTGGAGTTGAGCGAACAAGTTCTGACCAGATTCATTACAGCCGGATAATAAACAAATATAATCCGGGACATCCCTACTATAAATTTTTTTAATACTGTTTCAGTTTGATTAAACATTGGCTGCGCATATAGACTACGTCACAAAGGCATGTAATAAATGACAAAAACCTTTGATGCGAAAGAAAATTGAAATATCTAAAGGACGGGTAAACCTGAAAAGTATTTTGTCAAAAGAAACAATAAACTTCACTCTTTTAGCAATTGAATCTATAATGTAAGATTAAATTGTCAGTGAGAAGAAGTTTTGGAAGGATAACACGCAAGATAAAGCTGTTGGTGACTTTGTCAGCGTAAGTTGTAGTTTTCGCGCCTATTTTTCAATATTTTTCAAGAATTCACTGTCAGTTCTTCAAAATTCATTCAAGAACTTTTATTATGTTATTTTGCGTTAAGTAAAGTATTACAGGTAAAAAAACTGGGCTCAAAGAAAAATATAGGGTTTTATTTTAAATAAATCAAACAGTAACCAGGAATCTGTATTTCTACAAATTTATTTCAATTTGTAGAAATATTGGTTTCCCAAGCTTGATATATTCATTTCTTTTGATGTTAAACAATTTCAAAGCTGCAACAAAACGATCGATTGCAGGAATAGATTCATCAAACAAGATAAATACAACTAAATGTTAAGTTAAATACCAAAGATCCTTGTAACACGACAGAAGGGCGGCATTCGCTGTTGTACTGTCAAATTCACGATACAACTGCAAGTCAGTGATGTACTGGCAGTCAATATTTGGTGCAATGATGGAAATTCAACTCATTACACTGTTCCAAGCAAAAAGCTTTTGGTTGGAACAGTGTAATGAAATCCGACATTCTCTTAAGCTTACAGCGTTTGTCCTGGTTGAGCCAGTTAATTTGTTTGTTCAACATCACATACTTAAAAATGTATAGTTCCTTGTGCACGAATATTGTACGACGATAAGTACCAGGTTTCTTGAACCGAAAAGTCTTTTCATCTTGTAATTCTCCGCTAAGATTAACAATTACCAGTTCAATAAGTTTGGTTATCTCCGTCTGCAGGAAATTCAAATTGAGTAATATCTTTTTTTTCGTGGGAAGTTTAATTCCAGCTATCCAAAAGTATTTTAAGTAGCGGCTTGATTGACTCACTATGGTTTCCAATAACTGCTTCCCAGACGTGTTTAATGTGTAACTCATAAATGTGGTGCCAACCAGCAGCCCGTAAAATTGCACAACTGATATCCTTCTCAATTGAAGTCGCACATCCTGCTTTACAGCCGGTGTTCCTAGTTTTTCCCATTCCTTGTAAAAGATTCAGTTTTCTCTAAGATTCTTTTGATGTGATACATCTTGCAATTAGAAGTTCCCAGTTTTATTTACAATTTTTTTTTGTCATTTGATGATGTACCAGATTTTTTCATAATTGTTGCATGAGCATAAAAATATAATGAGATAAACCTAATTTTATAGTCTTTATCTGTCTATAAAATTTCATGCATTAAAAAGCCCAGTCCCCTCTTAAAAAATTTCCCGATTGATTTTAAAGACACCGGTCGCCACTGAAAATTATATGCATAACTTTATACAGTAAATATTTTAAACTATGGATAAAGAATTACCAGAAAAACTACAACAAGCTTATATACCTAAGTTGAGTCACTAAATTCTTTTTCATACTGTTTTATTTATGGTATATTTATTTATATAAATCTTTATTTATAGTTGATTGTATCAACACAATAATAGGTGCAGAAAACAAACAACCACATAAACATACCCACATAAAATCCTAAATAGATATTGTTAAAAAAAAATTCATAAATATCGACAAAATGACATGATCTGAATTTAAGTACTAAATAATAATATTTTACAAAGGAATGATAAAAATCTTTTGTAAAATAAATAAAACCGTGAGCTCAAAAAGTCTGCATGCCTTTTTGAGCTCACTTGTTCCTTGATGAATTTTAAAAGGAGAGGAATGTATTTTGTAAATACATTCCTTGCTGTAATGGCTCTGAATTAAACGTTAGTTGCAGTTTTCATCATCCGGGTGAATGCTTCAATTTCTACAATAGAAAATGGCCGACTATTCTTAATCACACAGTTCTTATTTAATTGATGTCAGTGACTTCCCATTCTGGTTTGGTAGCCTGTTTTTTACCTTTCCGTGTCTGTGTGTTGGGAGTGCCACAAGTTCCATATGGTCCAGACTGTGGCAATGCTGGTGCATCTTTTTGTGTCTGTGGACAATTCCTCTTTTTTCCTCTTTCTTGTGTTTGCTCAAAATCTGAGTCTTCAGAGGCAACCTCATTAAAAATATCTGGTATTGTTGATTTTTACTAGCTGCGTTTAACCATAGTGACAATAACATATAGTCCGGGCAGTTGGGCCGTTTTTACAAAATTCTTTTGTTTTTTGACAATAAAATTAAAAATTTGAATAATGTTGAAAATAGTTTATTTAATGTGCCCAGACCACCAATAAGTGCACAAAAATCTAAAAAATGGCAAACTTTGGAGAGGAACAGCCCATCGATTCTCTTATATTAGATCTAGAATCAGACGTTATTTTTGAAATTAGTAAGTTTCTTAATGATGTCGTTGCTTTTCTTACAAAAATTGAGAATGGAAGCGTTTCAAATAATTTTAACTGTCAGCAGTGTGTGAAAAAATGCAAATCAGAGAAAGGACTCAAGCGCCACATAACAACCCTCACTAAAATTCACAACACATCTCTAAAATTCACTCTTCAACACTGCAAACAAATGCAACAACTGATATTAAGCGTGCACATTCAGCAGACGAGTTCATAACTTTTATTAAAAAAAAGCATTAAGTTTGTGCAAAACGATCGTTGCTACCCGTCATATATCAGAGATGAGCTTTCAAGGTACAGTTTCTCTAAAGATGATGCAAAGAATTCATTTGATCTAATAAAGGAAGTTATTGAAAATTTTAATGGTGATGTGGAAGTTTTTTATCCACAATTTTACAAAGTTGCTGGTCAAAAAAATTTTATGAAAAATCTCACAGATAAAACCTCAACTCTTGTAGAATATGACCTTGCAAATCACTTGACTAAGTCTAAAAATGCCACCTCAGTTTAAGTTACTGATGATGAAATTGAGTTTACTGATAAAGAAAAAAATTTAATTGAATATTTGGGTGGGTATCTGTTTAGTACTTTTTATTAAAGTATGCGTTATTTAAAAAGTTGGCAAACCAAATTTTGTCAAGAAACACTCTCAATTCTATTGGCTGATCTCTTTAGGGATATAGAAAAAGCTGATCCTTGTGCTTTGGAAATAAGCAAAGATGAAGAAGGGCATTACAATGAAAAGCTTTTAACTGGAAGATATATTGTAGGTAGTCAACCAGGCATGAGAGTAGTTTTAAATGGATTGACAATTAACATGTTTGCCTCGTAATGCTTTTTTCAAATAAATAATTTTTTTTTTCTATTTGGGTATTTAGGCTTTTGTCATTTACTCTATCTTTAGTTATACTGTGTTTAAGTTTTTTTCTCCATTCTTTGTTGAAATCATCATCGGTGGATGGTACCTTAAAAACTGAAACACCTTTATTTCTTTGAGAAGTACCACAATCGAAAATGAAACAGTTAGATCCCGGCATTTGCAAATACCAAGGATGAATTAACCACCTTCTTTTAAATATTATTCTTAAACTATGCTTTGTTTACAAATAGTGTGCACTAGTACGTAAACTGGGTTCTAAAAAAACGCTAACTATAAGATAAACAAAAGCGCTCTTCAACTGGCCTGAATATGTATTTTATGACTATGGTTAAACAAAACTTACGTAAGTTTTTTCGTAAGTTCAGCGCAAAAAAATCGGTATTCACCAAACTGAAATGGTATTCACCAAACTTTTTGAAAACTTGCTCACCTCAATTTAATCAAGAAAAGTTAAGTTAGCTACGAGCTGCCTTAACTTAAAACGTTAAAATCACTAAATATTACAAATGATGTAATAATATTATGATTCATATATTGTCAGATTGATATAGAAGTTTAATAGTATATAAATTGTATATAGTTAACAATAATCATAGATATTAACACAAACATAAATGCATTATAATAGTTTAACAACTTATTATATTAATAACATTTAATATTTAAATTTTTTATTGTTCTATATTATAGTAATAAAGCATCTTCTATTATAATATCATAATACTATTGCTATCTTTTTGTATAATATGATCAAACCATTATCTTATAATTGTAATATAATGACATAAAATAGGACTTTAATATATTTAAATTATATTCATTATGGTGTGGTATTATAAATATTAGAAAAAGTTTTATAAATATTATAAATATTGGTATAACATCTTTATGGCAAACATTAAAATGTTATATTTATAAATAACTTAAACCTCATGTATTCAATTTATATATATTAGGATATTATTATACTATTAATATAACATAACATCTTATACAAAATAGTAGTTACATTGTTATATAAAATAAGATATTAGAGTATATTATATATTTTTTAGAGTATAAAGTAAATATTTTATATTTAAAAAGATATTATTTTGTTATGATGCAGTTATGTTTTTGATTATATATATATATATATATATATATATATATATATATATATATATATATATATATATATTGAATTATTATATTAACAAAATAACAACTATATCTTTATAAATATTAACAAAACACTGTATGTATTAACAAAAAAGCAACTATATCTTTATAAATATTCTATTTTACAGTTTTTTGTTAAATAGTACATGTCTCATTAAGTTTAATGATCATAGTTTATTTAGTTGTTTTAATAGCTTTATTTAGTTTTAGTTTAAATGGAAATTTAGTTAGTTTGGTCAAGATCAAATCTAGCGTTAAGCTCAATATGTTGCTTTAAATGATTACTATTATGTAGAATGTGTTCAAAAATTTCACTTGTATAAAAATAAATAGAGTTAGTCAACACATTAACAATGATTTGTCATCATTGGGTTGGTCCTCAATCACGTTGAGGAGCAACCCAATTTCTTCAGAATCAAAAATGCTAATATCAACGAGGCTTTTTTCAAAGTAACTGGAAGTTTTCAAAGAGTAATTGGTAAAAATTACTAGTCAATTCAAAAAAAATAAGTAATAAAAAAAGAGCAATCTTTTGATTATTTATTGTTTAATATCGTTGTTGTTAATTGATTGTTACGAATAAAGATTGAAAGAGTTGGTTTATTGACGACTTACTTAAAAATAGCTTTTTTCCGTTTTTAGAAATTTCAAATGGTATCCTTGATAAAGGTTTTTATCTTTTCTTTTTCTGAATTAAAAAAGACATTAGAGTATAATCCTAATGCAGATTTTCTTTTTGCTTGTTAACAATCCATTTAATCAGCCAACTACACCAGAGAAAATATATTTCAATAAAGTTCACCTTCAGGTAGATAGTGATGTGGAGCAACTCTTTGATTATCTCAATAACCATTTGAGGTTACAAAAGAGGTGGAGCACTTCAGTGATCCTAACATATGCTCACCAAAAGAAGGTATTGCAAATTATATTTTATGTGCAATTTGCTGCGAAGCCTTTACAATTGCTTGGGATTAGAAATTCCAAATGACATAAACTTTGACAGGACAATGATGAAGATGATGTTGAACATAGTCTTCATCATTGATGATGAAGACTATGTTCAGGCTGAATTAACATTAGTAATCAATTCGACTTAGCATTGTACAAAGAACTCTAATTAAAACTTTGTTTTTAAATCGAAGACGATAATATATTGTTGAATGTTAGAAGGATTTTTTTGATGTTTTATGTATGACTTGTTTAAGCATTATGCAATCTCCAAACTTATGCTCATGCTTACGTCAAAATAGTATACAAATTTTTAATTACTTGCATTTTAAAAGAATCTTATTTTTGTGATATTTAGGATTGAAAAAAAAGAAAGTTTTTTTAGTTTTCATTAATTGTATATTAAATACAATTTTCAAAATTTATCTGCCCTTTTTAACCTCTTTGTAGAATAATCAACTTTTAACCCCCTTCTATCTCTTTTCTACTTAAAATTATTTTCCTAATTTTCATAGTAATATTTTTTACTAAATAAATATTCAATAAAAAGTATTTAGTTTTTATAGCAGAGTTTTATAAAAATAATATTATCATTATATAAGGCTGTAAAAAATATTAATTAGTAATAATCCCTAATTTAAATTAATTAAAAATTATATGAATTCAATATAAGGAAAGTTTGTTTTATAAAATTACAAAAACTTGGTTCATTAAAAAAAAAGGTTGTTTTTTGCGTAAGTTTTTGCGTAAGTTCAGCGCAACTCATGCGCAACCCTAACTTTACGGTTAACTTAACTTTACGGTTACTTTACGGCAACCCTAACTTTACGGAAATGCTGCGAAACATTGGTGAATGAATACCAAATTGTAACATGAACTTATGATTTCCGTAACCTTAGTTGAGCTGCGCAAAATTTACGAAAGTTTTGTGAATACGCACCCTGAATATTAATACGGATTACTCTTCGGATTAAAAATTTGAAAACACAGATCAAATTACACTTTCGGTTTACGGACTTTTTGTTGAAATATCTGCCTTATTATTTTGGAAATATTGAGGGAGTATTATTAAATATATAAGGCAAATATCATTTCCTTATTATTATTTCCTTATTTGCCTTATTAAACGTGATGGATGCAAACAGTTTCCGAAAAAACACTAGTTATTTAAATGTTATTTGAAAATTTTCCTTAACATCTGTCTTAACAATAAATGATATTTTGAACGCAATGATTTTTCAAACTAGTTTTTATCTCTATTTCTATTTTTATTTATATTTCTATTTAAGTATAAGAAATATAACAATATAAATTTTATGGGACTAATCCACTAATTGAAGCAATCCGCAAAGCAAATTAATTCACCAAAGAATTTAATCAACAGAAAAAAAAAAAAAAAAAAAAAACCCAAAAACTGAGTTTGAAAAATTCTTTACTTTTAAATCAAAATAATATAAGAATGGCTTACCGTAATAAATGGAAGTGAAGTACACTTGCTGATCTGTTAAACGAATTGTTGTAGGTTAAGATTTCCAAATAGAAATGATTGAAAGAGAGTTAGTACTTCTCGTGAGACCGAGAACGAGAGAAGACGAAAAATTTAACAATTTTTGAAAACAAATTTATTAAAATCCAAGTAAAAAAAAAAGTGTAAACATAGTTTTGACAAATAGACACAAAGTTGTTTACATATGACATTTGTCAAATGTAAACAACTTTATTAAATATTAATTCAGAATTTTTTTGCCAAACTTTTCCAACAAGGCATTGTTTTCTCTGATTAAGATGAATTGCTCTACTTTTTCTGGGTGTAAGTTGTGTCTGGATGGTTGGACAACATTTCCACCTGAGCTAAAAACTCTCTCTAATTTAGTTGATTTTGCTGGAATAGCTAAAATTTGTCCAGCTGATGAAGAGAGTTCTGGCAAATTATTTGAATGCAATTTCCACCAATCAAGAATCGGAAAGTCTTTATCGGCATCAGGAAGATAATCATACTGGCACATTTAGCTCAAAATAGGATTCAGTTCAGATGTTGGCTCTTGTGTTTCAAGTCTGACGTTTAACTTGCGCTTCAGTTTTAAATTAGGGGACAAATCTGCTGAAAGGACTCTGGCAACAGGTTAACACTCAACATTATCTTTAACCTGTGAGATAAACCATTCTTTTGTTCTTCGAAATTTTTTGAAGATCTTTAAATGAAGTCCCTTTCAAACAGGATTTAAGTAGTTTGCTGCAGCACTCAATAAGTTTCTAGTGCGACAAAGAGGAAATCTTTTCTCAATGCAGCTTTTCAAGTTTTTTGCATACAAGACACCGTAGCCATTTTTTCCATCCGTCTCAAAAAATTGATCAATTTTGTCATGGATTAAATAAAGAGAATCGGCGACAGTGTTAACTGTTGGAATAGACTCAGCCGACCACGTTTCTGTAGCTTCTTTAGGTGGTGCCAAATTTCTACTGCTCCCTCAATTGATTTCCACTGTGATGCACTGATGGTCTTTGAAGAGAAAATATCTTCATTTGCACATAAGCTGATAACTGCAATTTTTAGATGTAGGACAGTAGCCGTGCAATCTAGTTTACCATTCCATCTTGTGTCAACAGATTGGCGTAACTGTCTAAAATTGATTCCTTGAGCGTCTGATTCTGATTCAAGCAACTCAGCTGCAACTGTTGACTGGAGAGTTAAAGAAGCCAAATCTTTGCATGTTTGCAACGCATCATCCATTCCAGCAGTCATTCCAAATGAGTCTCGAACTTCTCATTACAAAATATGATTGTTGCACAAGTATTGGTCAAGGCGCTTTGACAATATGACTGCAAGTTTGATGTTTCTTTCCTGGTCGTTCACGCAGTACATTGGCAAATCAGCAGGCAAATTTAGTTCTTCTAAGAAAGAATCCAGCTTTCCTTCAATTAAGATACCTGTGTGTCTGCCTGGGAACTGTTGGACATGGGGTGTCCAGTGATGTAGTCTCCAATTTTCGTCAATAGCATGAAAAGTCCAAGAGATTAGCTGTCCTGAGCTCTAGAAGTCCAAAGCTCAGAAGTAAATGCAGCACTTTTTAGATTTGGCGTAGTCTCCGTTATTACGCTCTTCATTCCAGCTTGAACTTCTCTTGACCATATTGGAAGCTTTCTTGAAAATGTTGTTATGTGATGAAGGCTCAGTTTAGGGTTCGCAATGTCAAACACGTTCTTGAAACCTCTTCCTTCGTCTGCTGAAAAGGATGCCAGATCAGTGCAAAAGTAATCCAGCATTGCAGAGTCAAACTGTTTTTGAATGGAATTGTCTTTATCCTATTGGACTTTGTTTCAAGCATTTCGACCATGGTTCGTTGTTTCTTCTTAGGAGGAGGAAGAAGAGAGTCGTCAGTTTTTTCAGAATACTCAACGTAATCTTGGCTGTGTTTTTTTTTCGAGGTGACGATGAAGTCCGCTTGTGTTTCCAACTTTTGTTTTCAAAGACTTTTTGCACGCCTTGCATTCAGCACCGTCACTTGTTTTTTGAAAATATCTTCAAATTTTGTTTTTTCTTGGTGACATTTATGATCGTTGAAATGAGGGAAGAATATTTCTTTTCAATATGAACAATATGTGTCAAGTTGAATTCCACTGGTTAACTAATGAAATTAAGTCGAAAGTGCACCATTTTATGCAAAAAAAATTTGTATTTAAAATCTAATTAAAAGTATTTAAAATCTAATTAAAATTTTTTAATTAGATTTTTAAAGAAAATCTAATTAAAAAATCTAATTAAAAATTTAAATTGTTTTTGTCAAAAACAATTTAAATTTTTAATTAGATTTATTAAAATCACGGAGTCAAAATATTATTTAATTAAAAAAACAAATTATTAAGCATTTTGTAATTATAATAATTTTTAATTTGAAAACTAATATAATATTTAAATCTCGTTCTACTCCTCGCGAGAATTTTCTGTTTCTCGTTTCTCACGAGAAGTCCCATTTCTCACGAGAAACGAGAACGAGACGAGATCTCGCTCATGGTTAACTATCGGCAAAGAGAACCCGAAAAAAAAAATTCGCTATTAGTTCGTTAATTATTTTTCAGATTATCGTTTGTAAAATATTTAACGATCGGACTGCTTTATACAGTTGTATAGTCCCTATAAAGTTGGGATGTTGAAAATCAAACCGTTTTCCAGGACCAATTTTATAAGAGACAACAAATGCCCTCCCACCCTTAACTTTTTTATTTATTAAGGAAAACATTTAAGAAAAAATCATTGAAAAGGATGAGTTTAAATTTTTTTTTAATTTACTTGTTGCTATTGAGGTACTAAAAGCAAAAGAGCATATAACAGAGCTCCTTAAAAAAAAAAAATTTTGAAATCGACTAAACATAAAATTATACTATTTGAAAACAAGTAAGAGCTGTTTTTAGGCATTTTATTACATAATTAAGTTTTAGCATTATTCACTAAAATTAGGTCTTTTATTGATTTCAACAATGAAATTGTTTCGTGTGTTAATATCCGTTAATTGCATTCGTATGTTAATTCGTATGTTAATTGCATTCGTATGTTAATATCCGTTTGACCAATAAAATTTTTTATAGACTTCGAAACGTCGTTTGGCGAAAGAGCTTGTTTCGCAACTGCGACTTCCGTAAGCACTTCCTAGGAAACCATATATAAAATTAGTTGCAAAACTAGCATCTGCTAATATTGCATTTCTTTATTGAGCCCAACACTTTCTTACTTCGGATTCTATTCTCTATCTCTATAAATTTCAAATCCGGCTTTGTATGGAATACTGTTACCATATCTGGGGCGGATTTTCTAAGGATGCCCTTTCTCTTTTAGACAAGGTGCAAAAACGCATTGTAAACATAGTTGGACCTGCTCTTGCAGTCAACCTCCAACCATTATCACATCGTCGTAATATTGCTTCTCTTTCTCTTTTCTACAAATACTATAATGGGCACTGCTCTAAAGAGCTTGCGTCTCTTGTGCCATCAACTAAAATTCATTCGTACTTAACTCGTGTTACTCTTCATTCAATTAAGTATCATCCTTTTTTTCTGTGACTGTTCCTAAGTACTCCAAAAATGCTTATTTGTCTAGTTTTTTTTCTCGAACATCAGCTCTCTTTCAGTAACTTTCAAATTTAATTAGTGGCTGCTTGCAGCCTTGTTGGAAGCGAAGATGTTTAAAAAAAAAAAAGCACTACTTTTGTATGTAGCAAAATAGTTTTATTTCGTAATTCAACTTGCAAAAGGCTACATCTCGTAAGCATCTCGTAACGGTTTTTTTTGTATCGTAAAATTTGGTACGAAAAAAAAAAAATTCCTGAATCTCAATATCCACTTGAAAGAGTTTTATTTTTTCCGGAATTGTACAAAATATTCCGGTTAACAACTCTATTTTAAGTTTAGTTAAACTTTATTTAAGTTACAGTAATCTTTAGTTAAGCTGTGTTAGTACTATATTAGCTTTATTAATATTTGTTTGACCTTTGCTAATCTTTATTTTAAATAAAGACTAAAGCTAAAATAGTATTTAAGCTTTGTTTGATCATCTAAATGTTTTAAATAAAGAATAAACAAAGCTTAAATAGCATTTAAGCATTGTTCATCTTTATTTAGACTTGAGGAATATTTTATTAGCTTTGTTAATCTTTTTTGAATCTGAGAAATGTTTATATTAGCTTTGTTAATCCTTATTTAACGTTTAGGAATATTTACTATTACAAAATCATTAATAAACTTTCATTAAACTTAGTTTTTATTTTTATTTTGTGTGCTTATTTTTAGACAAAAGAAGCTTTTTATAGCTTTAAGTTTTTATTTGTAGTCAATAATAAGATTTATCAAATTTACTTTTCATTTAGGACAAACGTATTTGGAGGTATTGAAAATGAAGGATGGCAAAGACAATAAGAAGTGCTTTTTTTCAAATTTTTTCATCACTAGACATCTGTAATATTCTTCAACCTATGTTTTTTTGGGTTGTGGAGGTGCCTGTCACAACAGCCAGTGATATAGTAAGTATTTGCAAATATACATCAACACAGTGGTATTAGTACTTTAGAGACATGTTCCTTTAAAATAATTGGTGTTCCAAAAAGAAATCAGTTAGGTGGTTGTGGCCATGTTGTTGAAATTAATGAATCATTAATGTTTAAAAGGAAAAATAATGTAGTGAAGAATAATGCATGTCGTTGAACAACACTGGATAATTGGAGCATATGATGTAAAGACTAAAAAGGAGATATTCAATACGTGTAGAGAATAGATCTGCTGCAACATTAGTTCCATTAATTCAAAGATGGGTGGCTGTTGGATCTACAATTCATTCAGATCAATGGGCTGCCTACATTAACTTGAATAACATAGGCTTTAACCATCTCACAGTAAACCACACAAACAACTTTATTGATCCTGTAACGCAAGCAATATCAAACCACGCCGAGGCTTTTTGGTGTCGAATAAAGTGAAGATTGAAATTTGTTTGCGGGCCACAAGGTATATTAAAGTGGAGTCGACTTGATGAAGTAATATACAGAGAGTATTTCGCTTTTAAAACTGAAAACCTTAGGCAAAACTTTAGTATTTTTTTACAACATATACATGACAAGTATCCTTTCTGATTAAATGAGCTGAATATGTTAGTGTATTTTACAAATAGAGTGCTCAATGTTCTTAAAAAAAAGAGCAATAATAAATTAGAAAAAAACTTATCTAACTTTTATCTTCTACTTTAAGTTTCACCATTGCTGGATCATAAGCAAGAGTTACTAAATCTCAAAAAAAAATCAATTTATAGAAAAAAATATTTTTCAGAAAGTTATAAATTATTATAAAAAAATTTTTATTTACTATATTTTTATTGTTAACGGGAAGTTACAGAAAGTAATTATTAAAAAATTTTCTTTGGAATCGGAATAGTTTAATTTGGTCATTTGTTTTTATAATTTTTTAAGAGGTATTTATTTTCGTGCCTACATTTAGAAATTATTTCAGATTGTTTATTGAATAAATTTTCTTGATTTAAATGAGTAGTTATTTCAAATTTTTCTTGCAAACATAGCATACATTTTTTGGAAATGTTATTATAGGCAGGGGCAGATTTTAGAATAGACCATTGCAAATTAATTTTTTTATTTTTTTATTTTAAATCCCAAATATATTTTGACAGCATAGTCTCTTTTGAATATTTTTTGTGTTTAAACGATTGTTTGTGGTTGGCATAACGTTTTTTCCATTCCCTTCGGTTAAGCCAATATATTGTTTATCAGGGTTATTTTGTGAGGAAACAATGCACTTGTAAATTATATTTTTCGAAAAGCCTTTTCCATTTAGAGGGCAATCTGTTTTTTATTTACAATTAAAATAATTAGTGTTTTTTTCTTTTATATGTTCATTTTTATTAATTAACGCGTAGTTGTGGCCTTTGATGTAACAATGGGAAGTTACGACGGAGCAGAAATTTGCGAATTTGTAGGTTTATATATTTTAAATACCCTAGCTAAAATAATCCAAATTAATCAGTTAGGTCTTTATTGCGACGACGGTTCAATAATAATGCATAAAAAATCAGGGCCACAACTCAATAAAATTAGAAAAGATATTATTAAAGTTTTTAAAAATATTAAAAATATAAAGTTTTTAAAAATATTAAGTTTTTAAAAATTGGCTTCCAAATTGAAATAAATATAAATTTAAAAATAGTGAATTTTCTTGATGTCACATTTAACCTCTCAGAAAGTTCCTATAAGCCCTACAAAAAACCTAATGACGAATTATTGTATATTAATGTGAATTCGAACCATCCCTATCAAATTCTAAAACAAATTCCAATTTCAATTAATAATAGGCTAAACCAAAACTCTTCTAATGAAAATATTTTTAACTCCTCTAAACTAGGGATTGCGATTTCCCGGACTTTTTCCGTTCCCGGGATAGCGGGAATTATTTACATTGTTCCTGGGATCCCGGGAAATTCCCGGGAAAATCTTCATCAGAGAAAATATAAATAACTAAATACGCTTTTCTATTTTTCTATTTATTTTTTGTAACTGTTTACAACTTTAAAGTGACTTTTGAGAAAAACCAGTGCATCGAGATGAATGTCGATCAATCTAATTCTATAGTTGGTAAAAAAAAATCCAGTTGAACTAAACACCCTTTCAGCCTCTACACTGGAAGGACGAATAGTTAAAAGCGCATTATAAAGCATATCTAAGTTATGCGATCTTTTATTAGTTGCTTCAAACAGATTGAATTCTTGACGCATAATTGATTTATTGCACTTGACTTCAAAAACATCTTTTTTTTTTACAAATTTTTTATAATCTGGCAGCCATAGATTCAGATAACTGATTTATATCAATAATACTATTGTTAAGTTTTCTATCGCTATCTTTTTCTTTTGCTATATTTTTAATTATGGGAAAAAGTCGACCAGCTATTTCAATCGCTAAATTTATCATAACTGCTTTAGATGGCATGCTAAATAAGTCATCATCCATATCACTTTTTGAAGATTGTGGATTATCTAAAAATTTTAGTAAACCAACATGATCTTTTTTTCTTCTTTGACATATTCTTTCAATTAAAGCATTTTTAAGATCTTTTGCTTGGTAGCAATCTTGAACATCAAGTTCTTTAACCATAAATTTTAATGTGTCATCAGCTGTTAATAAAGTTGCTTCCCTTCTGCAAATCATTTCAGAACCTAAGACAATAAGTTCCAGACTTTTTGCTAAATTTTCAATTACTGTAAGTTCATCATCAGACAACATTAGGTTTTCTAAACTGAAATCCACAAAAGATTTAAAAACTGCTTTTTTAACTTTAATAAATCTTTGAATCATGGTCAACATTGAATTCCAACGAGTTTTTGAATCCAAAATTAGCACTAGCTCTTGTCCAAATTCATTTTTAGAATAACGCTTTAAAGAATCCATTTTTAAAGGAGATCTTTTAAAAGTTACAACTATTTTTCTAACTTTAACAAGAACTTTATGAAGCTCAGGAACAAGATCAGGAACTTGGTCACTAATTCTTTTTGCTGATCCTCCTCCTCATCATAATCATCGTCATCATCAAAGACATCATCTTCAATATCTTTGTCATTAGTACTTTGATTATTACCTTTTTTTTTATATATTACATCAACAACGGCTAAATGTATTGCGTGTGCAAAACAAAGTTGATATTCAGAAGGCGAAGTATATCCTAATTTTTCCATAACAGAAGCACCATCAGTTGTTATGCAAACTACATCATTTATAAGACTTACATTAAACATGGTTAATTTTTTGATGAGTAGTTCTAGGCAATCATTTGAATTGTGCGATCCTAACATTCGCTCTAATCCAAGATTAATAAAGCCTTCATTAAAGTGAAGATTTATATTCATAAATCTTCTGCCATGTTTTGAATATTCATCCAAATCTATACTAAACTTGCATTTTTTTTCTTTTATTTCGAGTATCTTTTTTTTATTTTCTTCGACTATTTCTAAATAATATATATATATAAGATTCATGACATCTGTTTTCGATTTAGGAAGAGTGAAGCCTTTATCACAAAGCAACTCACGAATTTGATCCGATTCAGTTATTGCATAAATAGAAAAACCATCAATCGCAGCAAAACGAGCCAATCGTTCTCCCAATGAAACTTTTTTTGTGATGGAATCAATTGTTAATTGAACACAACGTTTTTTAGCTGATGGTTCTTCTTCTTTATTCAAAATAATATTATGGATTTTTTCTAAATGCCTCTTCAATCCAACAGTGGAACCACCTTTGCATAGTAATATTTTTGGACAATGTTTGCATTGTGCCTCCTCTGCTTTTTTAAGATCAAAATAACTCCAAACCTTCGAAGTTTTAAGATTTAAGGACATTTTTTAAAAATTCCCAATGCGCTGCGATAAATTTCAATATGTAAACAATATAAATAAGCAATATTTCTTATGGTCCGGAAAACAAAAAATTCTGACTTTGGCGGGAAAGTTAAAAAATGTGTGTACAAAAATCCCGGGATCCCGAAAAAAATTTCCCGGGATTCCGGGAAATTGGAATAAAATTTTTCCCGGGAATTTCCCGGGAACAAATTCCCGGGAAGAATCACTACTCTAAACGCGTTTATGAAGATGCCCTTAAAAAATGTGGCTTTAAAAATTTCGAGCTAAAATTTGAAAAGAAAATTGCAAAAAAGCGTAATAGAAATAGAAACATTTGGTTCAACCCCCCGTACAGCAAAAATGTTTCAACAAATATAGGTAAAATTATTCTAAAATTAGTAGACAAACATTTTCCTCCCTCTAATAAATTACATAAGATTTTTAGCAGAAATACCATTAAAGTAAGTTATAATTGTACAAAAAATTTAGAAAGAATTATAAAAGACCACAACTACGCGTTAATTAATAAAAATGAACATATAAAAGAAAAAAACACTGATTATTGAAATTGTAAACAAAAATAGATTACCCTCTAAATAGAAAATGCCTTTCGAAAAATATAATTCACAAGTGCATTGTTTCCTCACAAAATAACCCTGATAAACAATATATTGGCTTAAATATTGGTTTTTTACTAATTTATATATATATATATATATATATATATATATATATATATATATATATATATATATATATATATATGTATATATACATATATATATGTATATATATATATGTATATATATATATATATATATATATATATATATATATATATATATATATATATATATATATATATATATAGATATAAAGATAGATAGATAGATAGATAGATATAGATATATATTATTTTGAAAAATTCTTATTTAATAGTAAATATGTCTTTTTAGTTTTCAGCAAGCTTTAAAATACTACTAGTAATAATATTAAAAAGTAATTTGTAAACAAGTTTTATTTTAAAATCAAATTGTTTTATCTCGGATGTTTGTGATAAGAAATGCAACATTTGTTTTGTTATAAGTTTATAAGATAACTTTTTAATAAAAAAGTGTTTTGTTTTTTTCTGTCGATTTTTTTCTTTCCGTACTTTAAGTAAACATTTTTAACTAAATGACACTCGTAAATAACTCCGTACCGCAAGTAAACTAGATCTTAAATCAGTCTCTCAAATTGCTGGTAGTAACCGAATTTAAGCGAAGGAGAAGGGGTGCGGGTGTGACTCAGAAAACAAATCAGTTACTGCTATAATAATTTTTCTCTATTGCGTTATCCGTGATGACATCTCTTTGCATATGTTGAAAGTATTCTTTTATGTTATAAAAGTATGACTATTGTCCCAGATGTGCACGAATATCTTAAGACTGTTTGTATAGAGGTGCGTGATGCAGCACATCTTCTTGGGAATATAAAAATGACGAACATCTGTGTTTTTTCAAAAGTCTGTAATTTTATTACGGATTGTTATAAATATTTTAATTTATTGATCGTTAAAACAAACTAAACTAAACTGTATATATGCAACGGGCACGCGTCATCCAGGGGCCCTGCAACGGATATCTTACGTACAGACCCTGGACAACGCATGTCTACTGGGTATATAAATATATTTATATGAATATAAATGAACATATATATAAAATTTAAATATATAAATATATATATAAAATTTATATATATATATATATATATACATATATATATATATATGTATATTTATTTATATATATCTATATATATATGTATATAAATATGTATATATATATATATATATATATATATATATATATATATATACATATATATATATATGTATACATACATATATATATATATATATATATATATATATATATACATATATATATATATATATATATATATATATATATATATATATATATATATATATATATATATATATATATATATATATATATATATATATATATATATGTATATATGTATATATATACATATATATATATATATATATATATATATATATATATATATATATATATATACATATAAATATATATATATATATATATATATATATATATATATATATATATATATATATATATATATATATATATTAATATTAATACGTTAATTAGTAGTGCGCATAGTTACGCCTAATGTTCGTGTTGTTAATGGCGGTTTTGTATTCTGTAAAATACACCATTTCTTAGATTTTAAGTAGTTTCCAGACTTTTGAATGCGCGGTTATATATTCCATGAGGTCTTTCGAGTAAGGTCAGCAAGCAAATTAGAGCTGATATATTATTATTTTCGAAAAGAATTGATGTTGTTCATTGTTTAAAATAGAAAATTTAAATAATTGTTTGTTTGTTGTTGGTTGTTTTTATTTTTCTAATTTTTATAGCCTGTTTTCATTTTTTAGAAGAAGTTAGAAATAAAATGTCTGGTAAAATAGTTTATTTAGTACTATCTAAACATGAATACTTTAATTTATCTAATCTTCTAAATAGGAATACTGTAATATAATAGTGTTAGTGTCGTTTCACTTTCTTTTTTAATAAAGAATTTTCTAGGCTTTTCTAAAAGCGTTTCTTTACTCCACGCGGTCTTTCAAGCAAGGTCTTCCAGCCAATTAGAGCTGATAAATTTTTAGTTTCAAGAGGAACTGATGTTGTTCATTGTTTAAAAACTAAAATTTGTTTGTTGTTCGTTTTTTATATTTTACTGTTTGCTTTTTAGAAGAAGTTAAAACTAAATTGACTGGTAAAAAAAAATTTTTTAGTACAATGTTTCTTTTTTAGTTAAGTGTTTCAGTTTTGTCTTCAGTCTTTTTAGATCAATTTAAGCAAGTATTTTTTATTTTTTAGAGCAGTTAAAAGGAGCTGAAGGTCTTTTTAGTAACTATATAGTGTATAGTAGTTTACTTATAGTTTATATTAGTAGCATAGTTATATTAGTTTATTTATAGTTTATATTAGTTTATATAGTATATAGTAGTTTATTTATAGTTTATATTAGTTCAAGTTTATTTATCGTTTATATTAGTAAGTTTATTTATAGATTATAAATTAGGATTAATGAAAATACAAATTTTTTTTTAGACAGGCTAGCTGATAGCGACTTAAGTAAGTTTTATTATTTAGATTTTATTTGAGTACAAATGTAGCATTAGCAATTTTATTGTATATAATTTTATCACAATTTTTATTTTTAGAAAGACAGGTAGAACTCAGTAAGGACTTAGATTTTGTAAATTTAAAAACTTCTTTTGAATATTCTTTTAAAGCATTGAATATGTTTTAAATATTTTAATAAATTTTGTCATTTAGGTGTGGTAGCATCATTTGTTGGTGCAAATAGTAATGTCTTTAATTTTATTTTACAGCAAATAGTAATGTCTTTTAATTTATTTTAAAAAGAATTAATAAATATTGTTTATTTAAACATAATCATCAGGATAAAATAGATAAGATAGATAAAATAGCTTTTCTATTTAATATTTTTTATTTAGTTATAACTTCAGTTGCACCAGCCACAACAGGTAACTTCGTACATTTATTTTAATGTACTTGAATTACATTTGTTACTTAAGTATTCAAGCAATAAATATTGTTTATTTCAACATTATCGTCAAGATTATATAAATAAACTTTTTATTTGATAATTTATTTTAGTTGCTTCTGGATCAACTTTAAATAATGGTAACTCATTAATTCATATTTTATTATAGATAAATGTAAATAAAAAATGTAAGTGGGAAATTTTTGTAGATTTAAAAGCAGTAAGCTTTTTTCTAAAGGTTCCTTTTATTTTTGGATTAAATCCACTATTACTACATTTGTACTATGTTTATATAATGTACTTTTATAATTTTTGTCATTTGAAAAAACATATCTATGTTAAATTAAACCAGGTTGTAGAGAATAGTTATAGTTTAATGATAAGGTTGTAGACTGTTAGAGCAGATTTTAGATCTTTGATCTATTTAATCTATTTAATAACCTACTACCAAAGGGAAAATTTCTCTTACAAAATATGTAAATCTAACATAAAAAATCAAATTTATACTTTACTTCTTTACAACTAGTGGTAAGTGGTGTATAATTTGACCTAAAGGGAGGGGCGTGCGCTTGCCGCTGTAGTCCCCCTTTACCCTGCCTCATAAAATAGTTTTCAAAATATTTTTAAACGTTTTTTTATAATTATATAAATCTCAAAATTTACGCAAAATTATACTTCCCAAAGTTTACGCAAAGTTATATATTTAAAAATTTACGCAAGTAGACATCATTATATCATCGGTTATTCATGAAGTCTTTAAATGAGTTTAATATGGTTTTCAACAACACATTGAAAGACCTCCTTTGTGTGTAACCATATATTAATACTATTAGTTAAAGATGCTGTTGATTAAGTAATTCTAATCGGTTTGGCAATAAAAAGAATCGCCGCATTTTTAAATTATAAAACCTTTTTACATTGTTTGTGACGTGGTATAATACTACGCAGTACCACTCCTATTTAAATTAATTTAAAATTAAATCTTGTATTTTGTTTAACTTTTTCACGGATAATATTTTTTATAACCATTATTTTTGCATGTTATATTATTATTATGTTTTATATATTTTTATATTTGGTATGCTATTATATTTTATATTTGATATGTTATATGTTAAAAAAATAAAATTATTCAAATTTTCTGTTATTTCTGCATTATTTCCTAATTTAGTATGTTATTTTAGAAAAAGAATTTTTTTTTCAAAAGAAACATGCTAAAACAGTTTTAGTATGTTACTTTTGAAAAAGAATTCTCTTTTTCTGAAACAACATACTAAAACAGGAAATTTTTGTATTTCAGCTACTTATAAAAAAAATTTTCATGTATATTTCCAAAAGTTACAAAACTTTAATTGTGAACTAAAATAAACTCATTAAACTCGAACTTCGGACACATAAACATAAGTTTTTAACAACAAGATCTTAATGACTATATTACTTACAGATTATTAAGGGTTCGGCGATAAGATATAATAATTTGTAACGGCATATTTAGAGAAAAAATGTTTTAAAAATAATAAATCTGCCACTACATTAAATAATGTCTTTATACAAAAAAAAAATAATCAATGACCAAAATAACTTAAAAAAAAATTATTTTGACAACTTGTTCGAAAAATACGAATGATCTTATTGACTAAAGAAAAAATAAACTAAAATCCTATAAATGTTTGGGGTTTACTCTATATCGATACATAAAGTTTTCAAACAAAAACAAAAAGCTTGCTGTGGGGCTGATTTAAAATATATGATTGGAATCTTGTTGTTTAAGACTTGTGGTTTACATTAAATTATTTTACATTTAATTTTTAAAAATTTAAAGTAAAAATAATAACTAAACGTACTGAAAAAAAAATGAACTTGATTTTATTTCATCATATAAACCATCTTTTTTCACAATTGGACATATAATTTAAAATCAAAAAGTGTGTTTTTTTAACCACCCCACAGTGGGACAGAGTGTGCCAAAATACCAAAAAATCAATGTCGACATTGCTCGGTGAAAATTTGTCATAATGGTAAAAACATATCCATTAGAGGAAATATCTTGTTAAAAAACATTAAATATTACTTTAGGCGTAGTTTTCTGCGGTTCTTACTCGTTAATTTGACGTGTGTTTCAAAACGCTAATTTGCATTTTTTATTTATCAACTTTCTTACGCTACTATTGTTTTAAATTAACTTTATTGAATTTCATTTTAAAATATGTTATTTTAATTAACAATGTTTTTTTCCTTCAGACTTTTAAAAACAATTTAACGTAAGTGTAATCATAAGTTTTTATGCATCAAAAGCAGCCAGTTCGATATTTTTTTTGCTTCTAAACTTTACTATTAGGTATCAGATAAACTATCCTCCAATATCCTCCAAACATTTGACTATGTAAATCTTATGCTAAATGTATGCAAATAGCCATGCATCATAAATATTTTGATACATTTTGCAATAAAAAAAGTTATAACAAAAGATTGGTTTTTGGTTAATGGTCAGTTGATGAGAAATACTGAACATGTAAAAAAGATGTTTTGTACACAAAGAATACCTACAAAATCTTCTATTACTGATATAATATATAAGTTCTGTAAATATAAATCTAAAATAGTTATATTATGTCAAATGAATGCATTGAAAAGTAATATTTTTAATGTTTACACTGATAAAAGTCTCCTTGTCCAATAAAAATATTTCGTATTTTTCACTAAAATTTAATTCTTTTTAAATTTTTTTTATACTATATAATTACATGTTTATTATTCTATTTATGCATTTTTTATATAAGTATAGCTATTTTTTTTTTATTGGTGCCCCAAGAAGACTTGACGGGCTCCTCACAGAACACCGCGGAAGTGCATTTAACCAGGAAGTTCACGCCTCCTTCCTTACAGTGACGCGAAAATATGTCAAGAGCTCGTTTCGAACCTGGATTTCCTGCTTATAAAGCAAGCGCTCTAACCACTGCGCCACGGCCGCACAAAAGTTCTATGGACCAGAGGCTGCTCACCATGGAGACCTGCTGCGATTATGAGTACAAACGGTCGCGAAAATCAGTCTTTCCCTCGGATTTTCATGGGCCGTCAGAAGCGCACCGGACACTACAAGAAGTGCTTTACCGACCGTCAAACCACATCTCCTGGCAATCAGATTCCATGGTGTAATTCTAATAAAAGAAACTACGAAAATAATTTTGGCACAAAAAACTCGGTTTTGTCGCACTGTGCACCCTACTAAATTCGCTATACTAAATTCGCTAAATTCGATGGAAAAGTATCCATTTAAAATGGATAATTTGTTGGATAATTAAGTAGTTAATTCAAATAAAATGGACTATTATATTATTAACATTTACTTTTACATTTTTAACTTTAAGTTTTTTTTTTTATTATTCTTGATGTTATTTACATCAGTTATTAAAAGGTGTAAAAATTCAATTTTTGATTTGTCTTAAAAGACTCTCTGATTTATTGTTCTTGCTTTGAAAATGGCTCTGCAATTCGCAACTTTATTTAAAGTTTTGTATTATGGCTTTTTTCTCGATGGCTTTTTTTTCTTCTCTCGACAAAAAAATTACTATTAAAGCAAGTGAATCAAAAAAATGCCTACTCTAAAGCTATTTTTTGAAAAGCCTGTCTTTCTAAAAAGTTATAAACTTTAAAGAAAAAAATATATGAGTGTAAAAAAGTTAGGGTACGGCCCCTCGCCCTCCCTTGCCCAGGAAATAAATTTAACATGCATGTTCATCGGAACAAAACAAATGCTGTCATAGTTCTAACAAGTATATAGAACAAAATAAAATCAAGCAAAAATAAAATTCAAAAAAGTGGAGTTTCCGGTTGGCTCTGAAAGGAATTTAAACATGGGCATTTATTAAATTTACACAAATGCAAAAAGTTTCAAAAAAAAAAGTTGAATACGACAATTGTATTCCGGGCTGACAATATGATAAAACGCAATAAAAAATTATATCCGATAAACAGTTCTTTTATCATTTAGGTTATATCAAATAGTTTAAAAACTTATAATTTTTTGAAAACTAATAGTTGAGTTTAGTAGTTGAGTTTAGTAGTTGATGTTTTTGCGGTTACTAAAAATATTATATTGCGTCATACTACCATTAAAAATCTTTGATTGAAAAGATAATTACAAAGAAATAAAACCGTAGAAAAAGCGCGCCCTAACCTAACGAACAGTGACTTAGTCATGGTTTAGATGCATGAGTAGCATCCAGTAGCGTAGCAAGAAATTATGTTTTCTCCTCCGCCCCACCAATTTGTAATTATGGTCACCAGCCTATTTCTGCTCTAGAAAAAAGTAAAACAAAAAATAACTGATTGTTTAGCAGCCCCTAATACCATAATGGCCCTCGCGTGGCAGGAGCTCGTCTCTATTCTACTGGTATACCCTTATGTAATTATACTTGAACCTTATTAATAATAGAGTCACCCTTCATAATATACGTGAAAAAATATTCTTCCACAATGCACCACCCCAAACACTACCCACATACATCAGAGTTTTACCTAAAGTATTACCTAGAAGTGCCCGCAAACAGGCAATGGATTTGAATACGCTGTCTATCTCAAAATTTATGTTCATCAACATGAAATGGTTTTTGAGAAAGTAAATAAAATAATTTTACATCTTACTTACTTACAAAGTAAAGTATAAAATTTGAAAGACAAAATTACTTTTATGTAAGCTGTTTTTGCTAATTAGTTACTTTTACACGTAAAAGTAATTTGGTTTTATGATGTAGTTTTATAGTTCTTTGTAAAGTAAGTGTTATTTTTTTTAAATATTTTATTTACTTCCGTTTACTTCATAAATAACTTTTTTACATAACTTTGGTATACAAGGGAAATGCAAGTCCATTTTTGGCAGTTTAAATTCTGTATCGTTTGATATACCACACAAATTTACTTAATAATTTATCAATGACTTATCAAGATTTTTTATTTCAACTATTATTTAAAAACTTTGGCGTATATATAATTCTGGCATATATGTCACCAAAAATAAAAAATAAAAATTGATTACAAAAATAAAAAGTATGCATACAACAATGAAAGGCCTCAGAATGGAAAAAAATAACATTAATGCGCATGTGTAAACATAATTTGTGTAGCGATTAAGAAGTAAGCATCTCCTCAGAGTCGCGTCTCTTAATACTGGCGTTTCGATGAGGATAAGTACTAATAACTAGTTTATCCCGCCAGACAAACGTCATCGGTACTTTTGCTTTACCCCACGACTTACACTTATTTCATACTGCAGTAAAAAAGCATTCACAACGAATAGTCAAAACCCAACCATACCCAAATTTGTAAAACACTAATATTTTTTTGATGCTATGATATAAAAAGTGTTGATATACTGCACAATATAAATAAACATAATTAAATAAATCACTTACCATACCACTGGTTGAAAAAACTAAACACAATAAATTCAAGTTCAAATTAAAACGCAAGAAACAAAACTAAAACAACTAAAATGTGCAAACAGAAAATACTAATAAGTTTTCCTCTAAGACTATTTAAACCACATATGTACTTCCAGCACAAATAAACCAAAAACATTCAAATGACATTATACCCTATTAAAAACCCTTTTAAAATTAAATAAAACACAATAGAGTCTTCAAAAAACTCTAACGTTGTCATAGATACTTCATTTGAATTTTGTTAAGCAATCCAAAGTGTAAGAAAATGAAACAGCCCACGTAACTAAAATCATAACTAAAATTCAATTAATATATGAAAGTAGAAAAAATATATATATTTCGCCTGCAAAAATGTAAAGATTTTAAAATGTCGTGAAGGATATAAGAAATTCTCTAAATAATAACGAAATACGAAAACTGTGCATGTGAAAATTAAAAAAAAGCTGAGTAATGAATATAAGATAATATAGCATTAAAGTACCTTAATAATGGTAATAATATTAAAATCAGCGGATAATTAATATATTAAAAAATATTGTAATAAGATTAACTAAATACTAAAATAAGACCAGATAAATTTTAGCCAAATAAGTGGTCAATAAATTATTTTTGGGTGATATAACAATAATATAAGTCGTGATATAAAAACGATGTACGTTGCGCGAAAAAACATTGCTTAGAAGTAAAGCTTTCTTTACGGTTCGAATTAAAACTAACTTTAAGACCATAGGGTAAAGTGACCAAATTTGAGCTAGTAACCAAATTCCAGCCACATTTTAACTTTAATTTTTCTATCTTGGTTTTTGCTTTATGTTATAAATGCGACGCTTTTGAAACTGGTATGAAATCAACCAATTAAAAGAAAACATTATTTTAGTTGGTGGGTGTTTATAACAGAAGAAACATCATATCAAATATTTATCTCAAAAAAGTACTACTTTAGATTTAAAATTTCATGAAAGCATCCAGTTTGAAGCTTATAAGCATTAAATATTTATTACTTAACGAAATATTAATTATTTTAAACTATAAATATATTTCTTAAAAACACAATTTTAACTTTATAATTAAGCTGAGTCATTTCTATAGATTGTATTTCTGAATTAAATGCACCTGGGCAGAAAGACCAAAATCCGGCCAGGTATAAACCTTATTCCGGCCAAGGCCGAAATTAGGTTCACGAATGTCTAAAAGTAACTCATACTTGCAAGATATTTATATTATTAGATTTTATTCTTTTTATATAAGTACTTTATGTTACATTTATGTCCTAAAAGTTATCAATCTTAAATATATGCATTTCTTTAGTTAAATATTTATATAATATTTTTAAAATATGAGGATGATGATTTAAAAATAAACAAAAGTCTAAATAATTGAAAGATAGCATATTGTTTCATGTAGATCATTGCTTATAGATGAAATTATATTAAAAAATAATCCTTAATTAAAAGTTTTAATAATTTATAATGTAAACTTTTCATTTTAGAATGGTTGATAATAAAAAAAATCATAATACACACTAAAAAAAAAAGGTAGAAATTTCTACCTTAGGGTAGGATATGTGATATACCCTAAGTAAGGTATAATTTTCTACCTTTTAAGGTAGAAAATTATATTAAAAACAATTATTTATCATACAATTTTCTAACTTAAAGGTATAATTTTCTACCTTATAAGGTAGAAAATTATACCTTACTAAGGGTATATCACATATCCTACCTTAACTAAAAATTTCTACCTTTAATTTTTAGTGTGTAAGAAACAATGTCATCCAACTCGAGGTAAATATGTGAAATATAAGGAGGAAGTGTTACTTGAAGCTACAAACTGTTATTAGTTAACCTAAAATATCTGTTGCTGAAATGTTAGCTGCTGCTAAATTTTTAAAAGTACCCCTAGCAACTTTGCTGAGCAGGATAAATAAAAAGCTGAGATTGGTGCAAAAGCAGGAAGAAAAAGTTTAATGCCACTTGATTTTGAAAAAAAGTTACTCAATTTTTCAGACAACAGAGCTAGGATGGGCATTGCTTTTGGAAAAGAACAATTCATGGTATATGCTCACAAGCTTGCCAAAAAATATGGATATTCTTTTAAAAATGGCAAATCATCTAATAAATGGTGGCGACTACTTATAAATTGACATAACAAAAAAAAACTTTTCGACAACCATAATCAGAAGCATCAGTTTGTCATCAATGCATGAATCCGATAAAGGTGGCAAATTATTTTACCGCACTTAAAGAAGTCATTAAAGACTGTCAGCCTAAAGTAATATGGAGCATGGATGAGACAGGGCTACAGCTAGACTTTATGGTGCACAAAATTGTCGCTGCAAAAAGATACTAAATATTTACATATGAGAACAAGTTGAAATCGAGAAATGATTACTATAATTGTTTGTGTGAATGCTGCAAGAAGAGTCTTACCACCTCATGTGATTCCAAAAGAGAAGACAGTAAAATCCCTTCAAAGTTTTCTAGATGCCCCCGAATGAACCAACTGGAGTCCAAGTGAATCTGAATGGGCTGAACAAGAGATTGCAAAACTATGGTTTGAGATTAAATTTTCAAAAAACATTAGACCACAACGTCCTCAAGTTTTAATTTTGGATAGCCACAATTCCCACAATTTTGTAGAGTTAATAGATATGACTATACAAAACCAAACTGAAATTGTTGAATTACTTACTCATACAAGCAATTGGCTACAACCTTGCGATCGAACTGTATTTAAGCCATTCAAAGTTTCGTATAATAAAGTAGCCCAGGACTTGATGTCTAATCACCCTAGGGTTATAATAAACAAGGCCAATTTTACACGACTTTTAACCAGAGCCTGGAATAAAAGTATGACAAAAGGTAATATTGAATCTGGCTTTAAATCATGTGGAATCTTTTCATATAATCCTTCGATTATAACGGCTGAAGCTTACTTGCCAAACCATGTGTATTCTGAAGACAAGTTTGTGACTAACTTCTTTGATCAAGTTAAAAGAATTGATAATACAAAAACAGTTGAGCAGATTAATCGAACAACAGACAGCACAAAAGTGCAAGATATCGAGTTGGAGCATCAAATTACCAACCCAAGATTTGTTAAAGCAAATGATCCTGATTATTCAGCCGAACCAATAACCGTAGTAAAAATTCCAGAAAATAGGAGTGATGGTTTAGTGGAACTGAGTATGAAAACTATAGAACTAAAAGTTGCAATTAATAAAGCTGCATTTACTTATAACTTTCAAGACAGCTATAGGATTATGTCTAACTCTGAAATTGAACAGCCTATTGATCAGAATAAAATTGATTTTACAGTTTCAACTCCTTTAGCTTCTGATTTTGTAAAAACTAGATCTTTTGCCATAAATTTCCCTTTTAAAAATTCATCTTACTCAGGAGATGGAGATAATGATATTTTTCCATATTCAGATCCAATTTTTACAAAAAGCAAAAAAGCTAAGAATGCAGACCAGTTTTTTGTGATTACTTCTAAGGAAGTATATAAGTCACAATTAAAACAGATGCAAAAAAAAGCTCAAAATGAAACGGAAAAAGAATTGCCTAAGTTTAAAAGACTACAAACTTAAAAATAAAGAAAGC
Organism: Hydra vulgaris; assembly: GCF_038396675.1. Taxonomy (NCBI): domain Eukaryota; kingdom Metazoa; phylum Cnidaria; class Hydrozoa; order Anthoathecata; family Hydridae; genus Hydra; species Hydra vulgaris. The sequence goes on along the minus strand of NC_088926.1, from coordinate 9,378,881 downwards.
AAAGGTATTGCCAAAACATAATCCTAGAAAAAAACCGTTGCTATAAAAACGAACTAATAAAAGTAAAAATAAGCTGTGTAATTTGATTATGTTGTTATGAATTTTTGTTCTTAGTGTTTATGTTGTTCTTTAGTGATTATGTTGTTATGAATTTTTGTTCTTAGTGTTTAAAAAATTCTTTTATAGAGCTCACTGAACTCTTTTTTTTTTTTAATGTGAATATGATATTCTATGCAAATCTTTTAAAACAGTAGTATAGATTATTACATTGACATTATTTATCATTATTAACACATAATAGGTTCTTATTTAAAATATTGAACCTAGTTTTGTGTTTGGTTATTATTTGCATTAAAAAAAATTTACTTTTAAAAAATTTGTTACCAATTTGTATGCGTTTTTTTTTGTTTTTTTCTAGCCCATGGAAAAGTTGTGCAACTCCTGAAAACATATTTTTTTTTAAGGTTTAGGCATCTTTATAAAGTCTAGGCAAGTTTATTTATTGATGAATGCTTAGTATTAAGAGAGTAATCTTTTTCTAACTGATGTTTAAGAACATGTTTATTTTAACTTTAAGTCCAATTTTGCTAAAATTGTTTTACTTGTTGTTTATCTATCAACCGGCTAAATATGTAGGATTAAAAAAATTATTGATTCAATATTTAGTATTGCAATTAATTTTTAAATATTTTTAATGCAAACCCATAAAAGTATTAGTAAAAACCTTGTTTTTTATATTGGCTGTATTTAAATTCATTATACATACGCCTGGCAGAAATTTGGTCATAGTGGCTGTATTTCGGTCTAATTTATATACTTTTTGTTATCGTTGTTTCTTCAAAAAATTTTCTTTTATAATAATTGCTGTAATTATATCCTAAATGCTGAAAGATTTATCTTTCTAGAAATGTATAATTTGCATATAAACCTCTTTGTTATTATGTCTGTAGAAACAATTTTGTAGAGATGCGGCTGGATTTCGTTTACTTCATAAATAACTTTTTTTACATACTGTTGGTATACAAGGAAAATGCACAAAGTCCATTTTTGGTAGTATAAGTTCTGTATCGTTTGATATACCACACAAATTTACTTAATCAACTATCAATGATTTATGAAGATTTTTTATTTCAACTATTTACTTATTTTACACAAAAACTTTATTACTTTAACTATTACCCGAAACTTATTTGTTCATTACCTCAAATTGATTTATTTAGACTTATTGCATTTCCCTTGCATACTGACAATATAAAAAACAAATTACATTTCGATGTAAATTTTTTACATAATCATAACCAAAGTTACTTTTGAAAGTTACTTTCTTTACACGACTTACCATTAACAGTAAGTTACATTTACAAGTAAAAATAAAAATGCAAACTGCTTTTATGTGTAAAAATAAATTACTTTTTCAACTAACAGTTATTCATTTAAATACTGAGCCAATGTAATTAAGTATTCAATGTTGTATAATTTATGTAAAAAAAATGAACTACTTTCAAATGTAAAATATGAACTTTTAAATGTGTTATGTAAAGTAACTAACACTTAAAAGTAATTAGCGTTTTTGCATCAAAATAAGTTAAAAAAAGAAAAAAGGAAAAAAAAAAAAAAAAAGGAAAAAAAGACAAAAGGAAAAAAAGAAAAAAGGAAAAAAAGAAAAAAGTTAAAGAGCCTTCTCAAGTATTACTATTTTTAGAAAGAACTATTGGATTTTGTCTAATATTAATTACATAATTGTGCAATTTTGCCTTGTGAAAAAATGAATTCAAAGTTGACAAAGACTAAAATTCTTAAAAATTGTAATAGAATTTCAAAACTTTAAACTTGAAACATATTTGGATTTTTTTCCCAACAGGTTTTTTCAATATTTTGATCGATTTTGAAACAATAGCTTTCAAATATTGTTGCAAAGTATAGTTTATTTAGTAAATTCCCAGCCGGCAAACAACGTTGAAATACCATTGAACTAACGTTAAAACCTAACGTTGATTTTACGTTGATTCAACGTTTAGAATGAAAGTTTTTTTCAACGTTGATTTTTTAATGTTAAATCAACGTTGTGTTATCACAAATAACGTTGATAAAAACTGAGATCACCATCAAAACGTAGCATGCATGTCTCATAGTGCTGATGCACTTCTCTATTACATTATTAAGGTATATTATGGATATTAAATCAACTCATAGTCAATACTTAGACTACTTAGAACTTTTTTAGTTTAGTTTAGTTAAAATAGTATTATTAAAGTAAGAGATAAAAGTTGTTTTATTGAAAAATATATTTAAACATTACATATCTTTACATATAATTGAATAAGATCTACAAATAATTAAATATAATCTGCATATAATTAAATAAAATCTACACAAATTTCTTCTCTTTTCCTTCACCTTTTTGAAATTGAGCGTATTTTAGAAAATCAAACAATATTCCATTAACCGAGATTTCTTTTGCTCCATTAAATACAATAGAAGAAACTGTAAATAAAAAAAACATATTTAAAAAAATCAAAAAAGGCAAACTTGCAAAAGATATAATGAATGGAAAGGTGTTACAACTTATAAAGGTATTTCATTTACAAAGCCATATAAATTAGTGTTTCTAAGTATATTTTTTCACCTTTGCCCTTCATATCCGTGAAGGCCATAAAGTTTGTTTTGAAAAAACTCTGAATTTTTAAAAGGCAATTTAGTTGTTAGACAGTGCCGTCCCGAAGTGGTCTTTCACGGGGAGGGGGGACATGGTTTTTTTTTTTTTGCCTACTAGAGACACACACACACACAAGAAAAATCCTTAGTATTTGCAATCAGCCAACTTTAGTTCAAAACTTGCTAAATGTGTCAATGCTTATATGACAGCTTTAGGGGTGGTGGAACACCCCTACAACCCCTTCTCGAGACGGCCCTGCTGTTAGATAATTAATTATAAGTTTTTCAAATATTTATTTTAAATGAAACAACCTTTTTCCAAAATAAATTAATGATCAAATTAATTGAAAAGAAATCATCGGGATTGCCACATAAAATTTTCATAAGAAAAATAGGATTTTAAAGAAGATTTTGCACCTAATATCAACGATTTTTTTTTTGTTTTAATTTAGGTTTAACTTTCATGTTTTTACACTTATGGGGCTTGAACAGAGGTCAATAATTTCATTTATTATGTTAAATAGCATGCATTTGAGAAAGCAATTTTAATATTCACTTGCACTTTCAGGGTAAAAAAAAAACGAAAAATATATATATATATATATATGATAGTAGAAAATGACTTTACAAGATTTTTTTTTCATTTTACACTGATTTTCATCACTAAAAAAATATCAGAAATGATAAGTCTTTTTTGATGAAACACAGTGTAAAAGCATTTCTGATGAGTATTTACTGACGAAACACAGTGTAATACGAAACAAAAGTTTTGTTAAGTGATTTTCGACTAATACATAACTGCTCTGTTCTTTAAAGAACATTGAGCACTCTATTATTTAGAATACATTTAAAAGTTGTTTATATATATATATATATATATATATATATATATATATATATATATATATATATATATATATATATATATATATAGCTATATATATATATATATATATATATATATATATATATATATATATATATATATATATATAAATATATATATATATATATATATGTATTTATATATCGAATATGTCGAATTTTTTTATCTTTCCTGTAGATGAACAAAAAGTTTTCTTGGCATCAGTATTGTATGAAAATAATATTTAAAGATTTTTTATAAAACCATTAGGGGTTCGTACTTTTGATTAAAGTCTTACATTATTTGATGTATTTTAACCATTTCCTCAATACAATCTAAATACGTACCATCAATAAATCATTGACTAAAATGCATTATATAAATTTAATCCATTTCTTTTTTAGTAAAATACTAAAAAATATATTTTAATACGAATATATTTTAAAACGTTATTTACATGTGACGTCACCAACATTAGCAACAAACAATGTGCTGCACTTTTTAGAAACAAGCAAAATATCTAATATATTATTTTGTAATTTTATTTTCTTCTTTGCAATAATAGATCTATAGTAAAATTCAAATAGGCTAATATAGATGTACACTACAGTAGGCTATAGTTTAGACTGTAGAAAGATCACTTCATTTAACATGTAAGCCTATTTATGAGAGGGCTAAACATATTATAGTCTGTATAAATATTGGAATATTTATTGACTAAATTCTAATGAAAAATTGTTTTAACACCTATTAATAATTGCGAACATAACTTGTTGTAGTTTTTCTTATCATTTTAGACAAATTATATTAAATATGAATAGTATGTGTACACGAAGTACAACTAAACATCCACTGTTTGGACAGTTAGTTGATCTTCCTGAAAATCAAATCCCATCATACAAAGATGTTATTAAGGCGCTCTATTATAATCAGAAAACAGTATTAGAAATTAGCTTGCAAGAAAGGTATTCAATTTTAGCAGACAAAGTGAAATGTGTTTATTCAAAAGCAAGTATTCCCACAATAGAAGTGAATAGCACAACCATTAGGATAAAAAGACTTACGGATAAAGTACATACAGTTGAAAAATATTCAGATGCAAAAAGAATATCAGACACGTTCACTGAGAAGTTGAATTCTTTTAGCAGTTATTTGACATTTATACCTGCAAATGCTTTGATTTGGGCATTAGAGATGGGAACTTATGCACGTGCCCACTGCCAAATAAAATTCCATTGATAGAGTGGGATTTCTGGGTTGACCAGAAAACTGTTAGAAATATGATAAATGGTGGAGTAGACAAAGAAACGACAGCAACACAGGAAAAGAGACAAAAACGCAAATTTATGAAAACAGTGTGTGATAAAGCACACTCATAAGAAGTTGAATATGAAACTGTTGAAGATACTGATGAGGATAAGCGTAAGAAGTCTGAAAGTAATTATACATCAGAGGAAGAGACAGTATCAGTGCAGAACAGAAGCGAGTACAAGGAATTATGTAAAGCAGTTGATCGATGCAAAATAAGCAACAGAGATACATGTCTTATTGTTAATGCTGTTTTAAAGGACCTCAGTGTGTTGTCTTCAGCAACAATTCTTGATCCTTCAAAGCTACGTCGACAAAGGAATTTCTGGTGAGATACTCTGGTTAAAGAACATAGACAGAGCAATAAGGAATTGTGCTGTATAGGCTTTGATGGAAAACAAGACGTTACATTAGTTGAGAGTTTTGGCTGTAGAAGAAGTAAAAAAGAAGAACACTACAGTATTGTCTCGTATCCTGGAAACATATACATCGATCATATAGTTCCTAAAAGTAGTAAAGCTGCTGATATAACAAAGGAGTTAATGTCAGTTATTATAGAGACAAACTCCGTAGAAAGCATTCAAGGTGTTGTGTATAATGGCACAAATAATAATACAGGTAAAAGCAACGGAATCATAAGAAAATTGAAGGAGAACTTAGGTAGACCATTACAGTCGTTGGTATGCCTTCTATACTGTAACGAGCTGCAATTTAGAAGGTTTTTGGCAGACGTGGATTTTGCTCGAACTAAAGGACCTTCCACATCGACAGGTACAATTAGCTCAGCTCTAGAGTATGATGCGAATGAATTGCTTGTTGTTAATTATTTGCCAATTACTGGTAAATTGACTGATTGTGAGGAAGCTATCAAGAAGGATTTTAGCAGAGAATAACTGTACTTTTTGAAAGCATGTCTACTAGTACAGCGTGGACGTCAGGCTTCTACAGATATTGATTTCCTCGAGAAGAGTTTACCTGGAAATATAAGTCATGCTCGGTGGTTGACAAAAGCCAGCAGGATTTTGCGTCTCTACATGTCTAGAGAGGTGGCATCTGAACTTCTCAGAAGAGTAATGCATTTCATTTTGAACTTTTACGGACGCATTTGGTTCAAAATCAAATCAAATTCTTCTTGCCAAAATGGTGCTAACAACTTCATTTACTTAGTTCAGTTGTTTTAGGAGCTTGATGCATTAGATCAGGCTGCGGTTCGTCCTGTTCTCGAAAATAACTGCTACTTTGCGCTTGCTGAAAACATTCTGTTAGCTGCAGTGAGTGATAGTGATATCGAAATTCGTCGTTTTTCAGTAAAAAAAATAATAAGAGCAAGTAAGAAGCAGACTATTAGTAACATACAGGTTCGAGTCTTTGATAAGAAGGATATAACATTAAATCTAGCTGCGACATCGTTTATTAACATGATTGACTGGGACCAGAGTAATGTTACGTCTTCTCCAATGCTATCAAACCTTTCAAATGATCAACTTACTTACACACATCAAATGCTACTCCCCGATGATCCATGTCATTCACAGGCAGTAGAGAAAATAATTAAAAACGTTAGCGCTGCGAGCTGTAAAATTTATGGGAGAAAGTCCCGTCATAGCATGGTGTTACAGAGTAAGAAATCCAAATAATAGATACCAAAAATAGACATCAAGAAAGATTTTATTATCAGTTAGGTTAAACAACTTTGTATTGTTGCTGTTTGACATTGATTCGTTACAGTTTACATTCTTTTTAATTTGTAATACATTGCAATACATTACACTTATTTTGGGTATATATATATATATATATATATATATATATATATATATATATATATATATATATATATATATATATATATATATATATATATATATATATATATATATATATATATATATATGTATGTATATAAATATGTATATACTTATATATAGATGCAAGAAGAAAACATTGGCAGTCTTATCTCTAATCATCATCATATTATATTATGAGCAACTTAATAATATTGTTATTGCTCATTCATGCAGGTTTGTGCAGAACTCACGGCAGACATTAAACCCTTAATAATTAACGAGAAAGAGACTCTTGGCAATATTTAACAAAAAATTTTCTTAGTTGACGTTAGAAAAACGTTTTTTTTACTGTTTTTTTTTTTATAAAAAACATACATGAACATAAAATATTATCGAAATGAAGATAGTTTGGTAATTGTGTAACTTATTAATAAGTTCGCTTAACTTTTTTTTTGATTACTATACTAAAGAAATTTTCCTTTATTTTCTCACATTGAATTGTTGTTGAAGGACTCTATATTCCTTTTTTTATTATATATTCTAGATAAATCTTCACATGCATTTCCTTTGCGCCTTCCAAAATTCAATGAAAAACTATTATGTAATTATATATTATGTTGCAGTTAGTTAAATCAGTTTAGCACTTTTGGTCCCTAATTTCTGTTTTTTGAAAATAGCGGAGAGGGGAAATAGGGACGTATGGGGGTGGTGTATTCTTTAATATATTTATGGCAATGTTTTTTTACATAGGTTCAAAGTAAATAAAATATAAAAAATGAGTAGCAACTATGGGTATTTAAGCTGAGAGTAAGTTTAAGTACCCATAGTGAGTTTTTTATTAAAGTTTTAGAAACTTAATTTAACTTCATCGAATTGGTTAAACCTAGTCAAGACGGTCTTTATATTAAAAAGACAACCTTGACTAGGTCTTTTTTGCTTTAACAAAACATTTTTTTTGTTAAATACACCATTACTATAATCGTTAATTACACAATAACTTTAATTTCATTTAATTGTACACAGTTACATTATTTCGTAGATTTGTAGGCTTAATTGTTACCCGCAATCAGAGCCGTAGTCAGGCTCCACCGTACCTCCGATTCGGGAGAGGGGCAATTATTTTAGGATATCCATTTTGAAGTTTAGGAACCATTTTGCAAATTAAAGGGCCCTTTTGTAATAAATTAGTGATGGATCTATTAAAAGTTATTTAAGAATTTGAGGACCTAACGGCTGGTTTTAGGCAGGGTGCGACCTCCGACCCAATAGCCATGTAACTGTCTGCTGTAGTTGGTAAGTTAAAAAATTTTTCTTTATTTGCTATTTCAAGTACTGTTTATTAAAGCAAAACTACGGATTTAATCGCAATTTTTTTTTAAACCATTTCATATTTGTGAAGTTATAAGCTTATGAATCATATAATGTTTGGGGTTATTCATAAAAAAATGAACATAATAATGCTTAAAAAGAATTTTAATGAAAAAGATATCATTTTTATTGTCTTTTTAACATTTACTAGTTGTATAACAAATTCGTCTGTTTATTGTTTAAATCATTATACAAACTTATCTAATGTTTAATTGTTTAATTATTTCTCATTGTGTAACTTGTAACTGAATTCCATATTAAAGTGTTTAGTTTTGATATACAAATTTTTTGTTAGTTTTAGTCCAACCTACACAGCCTGACTCTAGTAAGTTTGAATATTATAACCTTGGGATATCTTTATAAAAGTTGAAACTGCTTTGGCTAGTAAATCTAAAAGCTATTACTTTAAAACTGCGTGCAAATTTAATGTGAATTTCATTTTTTTTTTTTGTTGATAACTTCCTTTATTGTTTTTAATTTCATATACGTTTGCAATAGTTGGTAAGTTTAAAAATCTTTTTTTTAACTGTGTGTAGGTTTAAACCCAAGTTTTAATTTTTAATTTTTGTTTATTACTCCATTTTTTTTTTAGTTTTCTCTACACCCTCCTCAGTTTTTAAATCTAAAAACTACTACTTTTTAATCCATATATAGATGCTAAAATCAAATACTGGTTGTTGAATACATCCTTTTTTATTTTTTAAGTTAAATTTACATGCCTGACAGAGCATTGGTAAATCATCTTAGATTTATAGATACCAATGTAGTCCAGAAGGATTTGTAAAATTTATAGATATAAACAAACTACCACGTGGTATTATTCCAAGGTATGGAAACCGTTTTACATTTTCACATATGTTTTATGTTTTCATCCAGCATTAAAATGATTTTCTACATTATCATACCACTGGAACTGTAAAATAATCTAGTCAATAAGCACTCCTGTGAGTATTATTTTATAATCCAACTGCTATAAAACTAATGGGCGTGCTAGCATTATTTGGAAAAATTTTCCTGGACAAATTTTACGTATCAGCTGATGCATATCTTGATCATGTTCCTGGTATTTAGGTAGAAAAAAAATGTCTCGAAAACAATTACTAATTGCAAATCAAGTTATCCTACATTATTATTATTGTCAAGATTGGCTTGGTTCAACGATGTACGATATTTTTCTCTCTTTCTATTACTACATAACTTAAGGAGGTGACCGTTAGTGCGACATCTTAAAGCAACTACAAATTTTTAACATTTCTAATGAAATTACAAATAAAAGTTTTAATTTCATTGAATGATATAAAAAATTTTAAATTATTTTTTTAGTTATTATAACAGATTTTTAGCTCATTATAAAAAAGATTGTTGAACATTAGAAGTTAATATTTTATATTTTAGTTCATTCTAATGGAAATTTAGTCGATTTTTCTTTTTATCCCCATTTATTTTATGACTTGACAAATTTTATTTAAATCTATATTTCCATTTTTGTTAACTTAAATCACCATTTATATCTCTCTCAACATATAGCTGAAATTATCGTAAACAAATTCTTAGAAAAAAACTTACTTTTTACTAAAATCTTTCTTATTACTTGTTGTGAATGATGCCTTCTGTAATTAATAAACAAACTTAAATTAAAAAACAAACTTAAATTAAAAACTGTTGTTAACAAATAGTTAGAAAAGAGGTTGCTTAAAAAAAAAAAATCATTCTTATTAAGGTTGAGTGGGGCATATTGGGACAGTGAGGCATAACGAGACAGCTAAGCCTGAAACCTTTTGTCTCAGCTAAAAATAATAATTTTTTTATAGTCTTTAATATTGTTAACATTGTTTAACGATGGTGAGAAATTATAAAAGAAAGATCAATCATCCAAAACGGGATAAAAAGCAGTTTTATCTGTGAACTTAGAATTCAAAAAGCTGCAGATAAATAGACATATTTAAACTTGCTATGCATTATAAAATCATGCTAATAAACCAGCTCATTAAAAATTTACCCAATAATATACTAAATATTTGATTATGTTTTTGAATATTTTTTGTGTAATTTATGTGATCCATAATAATTTTTGTTTAATTTTAAATCTAGTTATAGTTACCAACTTAATAATACATACTAGTTTCGCCATATCTAAATATTAGAACATTTTCTTAAGTTTGTTTGTTTGAAAGTGTTTTATAATAAAACACGAAAAAAGCTTTTTATTTTTTGGTTGTTATTCCTTTTTTGGTGGTGTATGGGTGTATGGGCGTGTAACTTGAATTGATATGTTACTTTTTTGAGATTTTAATGTCTAAACATGTGCAAATGATAAAATATATTTATTTCTTATTATTTTTAGAGCTTTATATTAAAGAAGAACTGCTTCTTTTTAATTGTCCTGCTTTACCCCACCCAGTTGCAAAACATAGAAATTTTGCTAGTTTAGAGTTTTATAACTGTGGTCGTCATAGCTTATTTTTAGAAATTTTTGTTTTGTTGTTTCGTTTTCTTTTTTTATTGAAAATTTGGAAACTTATAAAAAACAATGTTAACTATGTTAGTATTATGTTACTAGTTAACTATAATAGTTTATCCGCAACTAGCATTTGTTTCTTAAGTGTCCCGATTTGCCCGGCTTTACCTTAGCAACAACTACAATATTTGTAGATAGTTGTAAATATAGTAGTTGTAAAAAAAGTGTACGTCCTTTGATCCTAATTATAACTGCGATCAAAGAACATATAATTTTTTTACAACTAGGTTTCCAACATTAATTTAATAGATAAAACGGAGTCTTTTGAAATGAACCTTTAAATGAAGTGTAACAATAAGAAGCCTTTTCCCTAGTAAATCAAGTTTTTTTCAATAGTTTATTTCACCAGATCCCGTTTTACCTAACAAATTAGTGTTGATAAATTTATTTTTAGAATCTAGTAAAAAAAAATTCACAAACTTACTATCGATAACTTTATGTGTCCAACCAGTTTACCATAAAAAATAAATAATGTAATTTATATCTAAGATTTGCCTATAAAAGGTAAATATGTTTAATCTGTGTGTGCCAAAAAATATTGTTTTTACAAAAAAAGCATGTGACATCTAGTAATAAAACAAAACAGCTTATCTGAGAGAAAATGCCGCCAACAATATTTACTGGCGGTACTCACCGAATAAAGATTTATTTGGGCAATAAAACACAGATTAAACATATATTTAAGCAAATATTTTTTAGGAAATATGTTTATATTTAGGCAATATCTTTATATATAAATATAGGCATATATTTTTGGGGCAAGTCTTACATACAAATTGCATTATATATTTTTTAATAAGTACAATAATTGTTGTTTTTACAAATAAAGCATGTGACACCTATTAATAAAACAAAACAGCTTATTTGTGATAAATTGGTAGACAGTGACAAATTTAATAAGTATTTAATTAAATTAAATTTTGTCTGAACATTTCGGCTAGTTTATACCAAAACAAGTTAGATTAAACTAAACACTAAATTAAATAAGTTTATTGATATATTTATTTTATCAAGCTAAATTTGATTTAGAATTTATTTTGAAAGGTTACATTATTTTGAAAAGGTTTCATTAAAAAAATTAAATCGATTAATAAGAAATTAAATTTTGAAACTACCCTATTTCATATTAGATATTATTAAGCTTTAAGTTTTTTAACACCCAAGTATAACTGGAGTTGGAGGGCAAGGTAACATATTAACGATGTAAACCTATGCAAAATAACACAAAACGCGTTTACGACGTTTATAAAACGTACTAAAACGCATTAAACGTTTTATAGACTTCTAGCACACACAACACGTTAATCGCGTCCTGTGATTCTTATAATAAGTTTCTTTACAATAAGTAGTTTGAAAAATTTTTGAAATTAAGAATAATCAGCATAAAAAGAAATAAAACAACCCAGTGGGCACAAGAACGTTTTGCGATCGTTTTTTAATGATCCCGTAAAAACGTTTTTTATTGGTTTTTTAAACGTCCAAATAAAACGGTGACCGGACGTTTTTGAAAAACGTTTTGAGAACGTTTTTTAAAGGGTCCTTCAAAAACGTTTTTCATTGGTTTTTTAAACGTCCAGATGAAGCGGTGAACGGACGTTTTTTATTGGTTTTAACTAAATCTAAATAAAACGTTTCATCGTTTTTAACGTTTTCCGAAAAACCTCTTTTATAAGTACAAGTTATTTAAGTAATTAAATTATGTTATAAAAGAAAAAAACATATTCACAAACAGAAACTTAGGTCTAACAGCCTAGATCCGAATAAGTAACTAAAAGTTTTAACATTTTGTGGTTATTTACAATTTAAGCAGTATGTGACACTAATGTTCCTAAAAAGAAAAAAGCCATAGAAATCTTCTATTCACTTCACAAGCATGTAAAAAAAATCTACGTCATACACACCACGTTTATTAAAAAACTACCTATAATTACTCCATATCATGTATTTTTTTAAATAATCTATTTCCATAAGTTCCAGCATTCATAAAAAAATGCTAAAACACATTTGACATAATGTTATCCAAAACATTATTAGCAGACACTGAAAAAGACCATAAAAAGTCATAGAATATATTAGTTTTATTATGTTTGAAATGTCTTCAATATGAAAAGCATTTATCAAAGTTTTTTAATTTAAAACAGAGTTTCATTAACATTGTGTATCTAATGAGCTTTTAAATTAAAGACATCAATAAAGAATAATAATAAAAAAAACGCAGTGTTAAAAGAAAAATGAAATGTTTGATAAGTGATTTTGTAACAATTTGCTGTTGCTTTGTAACGTAGTTTTTTAATAAATGTGGTGTGTTTACATAGTGAGATATAGCCAAAGAGGCTTTTGCGACGAGAGCAAACAATTGAGGCAACGCAAAAAATAAAAAGAAAGAGCAGGAAAAAAACTTTATTTCTTCTATATTATTCTTTTTTTTTGAACTATAATACACTTTCGACTTCAATATGTCAAGACGTGTTTAATCGAGCTCCATATTTTTGCTTCAATTATTATATATTGGTTATATTATCAAGTTAAATTTTTATTATTTGTTGCCGATACTGTTTGAATAGGTTGTTGTATTTGGTATTTTTCATCTAAATCTAAAAACAAATACTGGGAAATAATTAACTTTAGCAACAAAAAAAATTATTATAACAACTAGTAATACACATTTTTAAAGGAAACTTGAAAAAAAAATTTGATATATAGTGAGACCTTACTAAAATCCAATTACCGATGTCAAATTGAATTATCGCTTCACATAAACATTTTCACATTAAACAATGACGAACAAAAAATTTCATGTAAAAAATGGAAAGTTAACAACAGCAATTTTGGACGAAGTTTTGTTGGAATTACAAATCGAAAGTATAAATTTAAAAAAGATTGTAAGAAAACATAGTGGGGATATTTTTAATTTAAAAAATAAAGCTCTAATTTATAAAACAAGGAAAAACGATGTAGGGTAACCTTGGGCAAAGCGAGACACCGGGGCGAAGTAAGACAAAAAGTTTTTCTGGAATGTACAAAATTTTTTTGAAATGATTCAGTAATTTTGTTAAATTATATTATTTTGTTAAATTCTATTGTTAAATTAGTATTCTGTGTGGACCTCTGGCATAGTGTTGGTTCACCAGTAAATCACTTTATATAAATGTATGTTTGTTTTGTTCGAACCTCTGTGCGGTGGTTGTCCTCTCATAATTCACTATGTATATTGTTAAATTATATTAAAAATTTCATATTTTTTTTATGTTTTAAAGTAGTTTCCATCATTTTTTTCATATAATATGACATAGAAAAGTGGTTTTAAAGCTTACGAGTTGCGCCAATTTGATTGAAAAATCGAAATTAATTTTTTTTTCTTATGTAGAAAAAATCCACGTACGCTGCCATTTTTTATATAGAACAAACATATTATTGAGTTTGTAAACATTTATTTGTTATCTTTCAGCTGCCATTCTTCTTTATGTCAGATTATTTTGTTCAAAGATATTTAAGAAATATATAAAGAGCACAATGGAAAAAACAGCAGAGTCACATTTTTCACATTTTGAGAAAACCTATATTAAAGGTTTGAAACCTTTTTTTTACAAATTATGTGAGAAACTGTCAATTCTTTCAATTTTTAAGGGAAGGTCATCGATTTAAGCATCAAATTTTAACAAATAAATATTCTGAAAATCATGTTAGCTCATGGAAAATTTTGTTTTTTCAAAATGTGTTCAGATTGGACTCTGCTTTTTTTTCCGTTGATTAGGACTTTGCCTGTTTTTCTATTGTAACACATAAGAAATAACTATATAAAACCATTAAATTTTAAAATTTTTTTATTTTAAACAAATAAAAAATAAAAAGTGCATGAACATTTACTGGTCTTGACCCTCATCTTCAACTTTATCGTCATACGGCAGAGCATCATAGAATGCCTCTTTGGTGGTAAATTTTTTGAGGACTTGGAGGTCTTTGTACTTTGCAGCTGATATAGCCAGTCTGTCTTCATACAAAGCTACTGGCACTGCTGTACTGCATTCAGTACTGCATACTGAAAAATTGTTTTTTCTCGTTGGAACAATGATGTTTGTTTTCAAGAAAATACCGTTCCATGAGTCTCTGTGACAAACGGTCCCTGGACCTTCATCCTTGTTAAAAACCATTTCCCGAATGGGGCGCGTGGGGAACGGGCAGCCTTTCTTATACAATGGCCTTAGAAAGCCGGAGAAGTTTTTGACCAGATCCTGTTTAACATCAGTCACGTTAAATGGTGTAGGATGTTTTCGTGCTTCACTAAATATTTTTATCCAGTCTTCTGGAACACTAGCACTAGACTTTGTATTTACTGGACCCATGTCCCTGTCACACTCCATATAAGAATGTCCGCGCTCAGGGAATGTCACTGTCACTGAGGTAAACCTTTTTCTATGGTGCACCATATAATCTAAAAACCGAATCAGGGTAAAGTTCTTATTCTGTCCTGAGCAGGAATCGCAGAATAGTTCAAGGTGAGTAACCTCTTCGCTGACCTTGGTTGTGATGTGGTCATACAGGAAAGAAGCCACCTCATCTGAACCTTTCCTAGCGACAGTCTCATCATAGCAGTAAAGAAAAACATCATCAGTTGATAGTTGGTGAATGTTAAATGATTGGTATGTGAGCTTTCTGTTGTAGTAAAAGTCATTGGTGGACTTGTTGGGTAGGTTGACATTTTTTTGGTAGTCAAACGTAAAGGCCTCAAGATGAGGTGTAATCTTAGCCCTTCGCTTAGCGTCTCTTTTTCTCCGGTAGAATGTGTCAGCCTTTCGCTGGTGGAGATCTTTTTGAAATTTTAACTGCTTCAGGTCCCTTATGAGGACTTCATTTGTTGGGTCTGATTCAAGAGTCTTTGTAGCAATTTCTATTTTTGCCAAGAACTGGTCGCAGGCTGAGCAAGTGTCGGTTCTTGGGTACCCAAAGCCAATGTTAAAATCGTTGTTGAATATAAGCCTGTATGACTCATACACTAAACTGTCTCCTGGCCACTTCTCTTGATATAAATCAAACATCTTAAAGATGCTGAGTTCTTCTGGCAGGTACAGCCGTCTCGTCTTCTCTTGTGAGTAATGAGACTGCCGACCCCTAAACGAAGAGATGTGGTCTCTTATTCTCTGCCGCAGTTCATCAGATATTTTGTGATGACTGCCATGCTTTCCTCGTCCATTAACAGGAGGCAGGCCTGGGGTGAGTAAAAAAAATTAAAAAAAAATTAAAAAAAATTTATAAAAATACATGTTCAGAGAATAACAGCACTCTTTATGAATTTCAACATTTCTTTTTAAATATTGAAAAATATTAATATATAGACAAGAAAGGATTATAGAAAAATGTGCATTTTTTTTACATTAACTATGATAAGAAAAAATAGCTTTTTTATTCCACAAACTGAAACAAAAAACTATTGCTAATAGTATAAATTACCTGTAGTAGCAAGACTTCTCTTGATAGTCTCAAGTCTCCCTTTCTTAATTCCAAAGATGGAGATGAAGGCTTGAAAGCAAACATAGGCAAATGAATCTGGGTCAACATCATCTGTACTCTTCAGGAATACTTTATAGTGATAGCTGTGACTGTTTGCACTTTTAGGCTCTTCCTTTCGAGGTCTTTTTCGGCTAATCTCCGCGACTGTGATCAGTGAAGCAAGATAGGAATCCTGTAAAAAGAAGCAATATAAGATTATTAATGCAACCGGTCACACATCTTTGGAAACACAAGCATTTTTATAAAATTTAAAAATATATAAGCCTACCTACTTTGTTAGAATTAATAAATTTCACTGCTTTGTGCTAGGACCTAGTCAGAAAGTTGAACATAATAGAATGATCGATTTTATCAAGAATGGTCTATAGATAGTTGAACATAATGGAATTATCGATTTTATAAAGAAGTTTTTTTTTATTAGATAGACGTCTAGGCTTGTTGGTATGCTGCGTTCAAATAGAACAATGAACTGTGATATTGGGTCCACCCCACTAAAAAACTAAGTTAAAAATGCCTATTAAACATACAATACCAGCCTTGGGTATCATAACACAGTAATACAACCAGATGTCTACCATGGTTATGATTCAGATGTACAGGTCTAGCTATTCTAGACCTAACTAAATTTGAATGAAAATGAGAATGAGAAACTCTTTGTCTTATTTAATCAACATGTTCATGGTGGACTAACAGGTGCATTAAAATTATGAATCTAGGTCTAGACCTCAATCTAGAGCTAGTATTATAAATAAAAAAATAGTCTAGAACTATATTTAAAGAGTTTAATTTAAAACTTAAAAGAAGAACTCACCTGAGCATCCTTTGTTGGTAATGCATTGAATGACTCGAGGAGCAAGGCTCTATTCTCTTCTTTGACTATTTGAAAGCATTTAAGTCTTATACATTTACAGTCAGGGCCAGTTACATGAGATGACAACCTCTGTTTCTTTGCTATGTCTTTCTTACTGCCATTTTTCTTTCTCTTTTTTGGCTTGTCTGTAACAATAGGTGGAGCATCGTAGTCAGCCATTTTGTTTTAGTATAGATTCTTTGTGTACTGGTTACTCAAATGAGCTTGTGTACTGGAACTCAAATGAGCTTAATAAAAACACCCTATTTTGATCCTTATGAATTTAAAATCAAAAAAGATTTAAATTTACTTTCTATATTACACTTAAACATAAGAAGCATGCGGCAAAATTTTTAAAAGTTTAAAGAATTTCTATCTATTATAAATTACACGTTCGACGTCATATCTCTGTCAGAGACTTGGCATGATTCAGAATGTCCTCTAGAGTTGAATTCTAATTATAGTATGGCAAATTACAAACTAATTAGCCAACCACGAGGAAGCAATAAAAAAGGCGGAGGCATAGGTGTTTACGTGCTCAAAAAGTATTAATTTAAAATAAAAAAGCCATTAAGTGTAGCAAACAATAATTATGAAATAATTAAATATATGAAGATCACAATGGAAATCAAAATGGCAGAGTCACATATAATGTTATTATATGGACCCTGCCTTTTCTTTCCTTGTCACTGGTGGACACTGCTGTTTTTTCCATTGTATACCATATTTTCTTATTCCATTTTACCATAGACTCCATACCATAGACTCATGTCGGTTTTTTCATTTGAAACTTGGCTTAAAAGAAGCATTTTTCAATGCTTTATTACCCAAGGGCCATAACTGAAAAATTATAAAAATGTGACTCTGCCGTTTTTTCCATTGTGGTCTTCATATAACTTCACATTTTCGGGAAAAGTGCGACAACGGTAGTTACTGAAAGAGATCGTCAAAGTAAACGTTTACAATATCACCATTTTATGAAAGAATTTTATGTAAAAGTAAAACATAATTTTCTTAGAAACTTTTAAAGAATATAACATAACTTTGTTATCATTTAGTGACCAAATATTTTTAAATGAGAAAATACAAGAGGGAAACTAATCAAGCTAACTGGAACAAAGATGACAGGAAAAATGCTATTACAACTGTAAATTTGGAGCAGATGTCTTTGAGAAAAGCTTGTAAATCTTTAGTGTGCCATAAGATTCACTACATCGGCGTGTTAAAAAGGCATCACTTGAAAGTAGTTTACATACTAATTTACTTGGAAGATTTAGAACGGTGCTTCCTGATAACCAAGAGCAAGATATAAATAAGTATATTAAAGATATGGACAATTAATTTTATGGTCTCTCAATGATGGATATTAGATTGATAGTATTTGAGTTCTGCAAAAAAAGAAATTATTACTCACAGATAATGCTCCAGTTGGAATTATTCAAGGATGCTCAGAAAATGGCTGGGTTAATACTGATTTATTTCTTGAATATATAAAGCATTTTGTTAACAATGTACAATGCACCTTGATAAACAAAGTTTTACTTATATTTGACGGCCATCGTTCTCAAGTTTAGAACTTACAGACAATGCTCGTGAAAATGGATTGTTTTTGCTATCGCTACCACCACACAAAACTCATAAACTTCAGCGATTGGACCGTGGATTTTTTAAGCCTTTGAAAATCCTTTTTAATCAAGCATGTATAAGATGGAAGCGAAACCATTCAGGAAGACAAATAAAATTTGAAAACTTTTTGATGAAGCATATTTAAGAGCTACTAGTATGTAAAATGCTATTTCAAGTTTTAGAGCAACTGGAATTGTCCTATTTAATCGGCATTTGTTAGAAAATGAAAATCCAAGGACATCTTTGAGTGATAATAATAATAAAATCAGTTCATCCATACCTTATGAAATTTACTTTGAACGCGATAACAAAAAAGAAAGTGAAATTTTACACAGCCAGAGTTGACTACATTAGAACTTATGAGACATGATAAATTAAAGCCAATTGAAAGCTTTTCAGAGACCGCAAGTTCTTTTGAAGTCATACTTCATATTCCAAAACTTTGTCCTCCAAAAAGTAAATTAGCTAAAAAATCTCAAATCTTAAACAATGTTTAATTTTTATGTTAATAGATTTTATTTAAATTTTTTGACCAAAATGAAACTTTGCATATGCTTTTTTTTTAATGGTAATTTTTTTTTATTCCTATCATGTTTTTCGATTTAAAAGGAAAAATTACATTATAAAATGATACCTACGTGTTTATATTTCGGTACTATCTGTAGCAAAAAAATTAAAAGGAAAGAATGTTTTTCATAATGGATATGACACTAACACAAGCAAAATTAGATTATGGTTTGCGTAAGGAAAGAAACAAACTAAATGCGAATCTGTCAGAAGAATCTCTCTTTCGATATGGTATCAGGAGAAACACAATACAAAAAACCAAAAAACAATGAATTAGTTATCACGAAAAGTTAGACAAAAGTTTAAAAAAAGACCAATCAATCAAATTTTTTCACTAATAGAGATGTAAATTACTGGATCGTACAAATACAAGAAATTATCGAGTCAACAAACTTAGACTAGATTATTTGGTAAAAACTTTAAATTTGAACTGAAATCTTAGACATTGTATATTGTTTTTAACCCCTGTTAAATTTTTTGGTTGTTATAGACTGAAATTCTATGTATTTCAACTTCAACAGCGTCATCTCTATAAATACTTTTTGTTTATATTTTTATTAAATGCACTAATAAACTTCTTAGAGGTAAAATTGATTTTATATTCTTACAGTTTTTAGTTGTACGTAAATATATATTTCATATGTACTCATCATTTTTAAGTATTTTCTTTCATATTTGCAATCATAAGCTTTTATATGTCATAGGTTTATTAAGTGTACTCCAATTAGTTATAGAAATATTTAAGTTGATGTGATTGTTTTATTTTAGTCTGTGGGTTTAGCTTTACTATTTTAGTTTGATCCGTAAATTTAGAGTGGTTGTCGTTTATTGTTTGGCTTGCCTATTGCCTAAAAAGCTCAATAAAAATTTTTTATCTTACAAATGTTGTCAATACTCAATAAGTGACGCCAGGGCTTGTTTTTAGTATTTTGATACAACGCAATCAAGATATCATTACTTCTTTCATTACCAAGCCGGGATTTAGTCCTAAAAAGACGTCTTATGAACTTTCAAAAGATTTTCTGAACGTCTTTTGAACGTTCAAAAAAAGTCTTTTCAGGACCAAATGCCAGCTGGGTAGGAAATGGCATGTAAATAATTTTCTTAAAATAACACTAACGACTTTTAATTAATTTATGTCTTGCTATTGTTTTAACTAATTTCTCTGTTTGATTTTAATTTTATTCTCATTCGATGCTTTTTTAACAATATGATCTAGAGTTGTTAACCGGATATTTCGTACAACTCCGGAAAAATAAAATTCTTTTGGAAGGATATTGAGAATCAGGAATGTCTTTACTTATGTACCAAATTTCACGAAACAAAAAAAACCGTTGATGTTCATTACGCAAATGCTACCTAAAATAAAGCCTTTGAAATTGCATTACGAAATAAAGCTGTTCTGCGATATAAGAAAGTATATCGCAAAACAACTTACAGAAATTGCACTTGCGAAACGAGCTCTTCACAAAACGACCTTTTGTGAAGTCTATAAAGATGGTTTAATTACCTAACGTATATAATGGAAAAAATAAATTTTTTATATACCAAATGTTTATAATAAATTTATTTTTCAGTATTGCAGCATATTGATAAAAAAAGAAATTTTTTTTTTCTAAACGGAATTATTTTGCACTGCAACTTGCGAAACAGTTCTTAACGGAAAAAAACCTACGAAACGCGGCATAATAACTATAATTAATTACGTTTCATGAATCAAAAACAACGTTAACGTACGAATGCAATTACGTAATGGGGAAACAATTTCTTGGTTGAAATCAAAATAAAACCTTACAAACGTTTAAACATCGCTAACTTACCCCTCTTTTTTAGCAAAATTTAAATAGTGTTGCAGAACAGAAATGTACTTATTTCATAAAGTTTTAAAGTATCAAAAAAACTTTTGATTTTAAGTTTATAACTTTAAAAAGATGTATTGCACTTTTGATGGCGTTGTATACCGCAAAGTAAACAATTCGAATAAAAGTGTCAAGTTGAATTAAAAAAAAAATCAACTTTGCTTTTGAACTTTAGACTTTGTAACTTCAGATATTATTATTCTTTTATGCTTTGTGACTTATTTACTTATTTTTATAAATTATTTCACTTATTTAATTAAGCTTTAACATGTGAGAATAAAAACTTTTTTAGTGGTCGAAATAAAGCATTTTGTACATGTGTCAGTTGTGACAGTAATGTAACAAGTTAATTAGGGTACATCAAAAATGAATATTATCTGTACGTCATGACAATAACATTGATGAGAGCATTTTAAATCTAATAAAATGGATAAACAAAAGATGGATTAGCTTGTCGGCTTAGATTGTTAGAAACTCATAATACCTTAACAACCTAATTAATAAAATCAGTTTGTTGTTACGTTATTTAACGCTTTTTTAAATACTAGATCAATAGAAAATTTATAAAAAATTTACTTCGGGTATAGTCCTTGTGAACCTTGTTTTTATGTAATTTAAAAGTTTAGGAGCGACTAAAACAAAGTAGATGTTATTAAAATGTAATATATGTTTAAGCCAACCGGCATCTCTACGTTGTTTCAACTTTGAAATTGGGTTAGTTTGTTGTTTCAACGTAAAACCTTTTAAAACCTTTTTTTTTGTAAAACCTTTTTTTTTGTTGTTTCAACGTAAAACCGTTCAACTATTTCACAACGTTAAAACAACGTAACGGTTTAAACATTGTTTTAACCTTAAATTAAACAAAAAAACTCAGTTATAAAAAAAACGATACGTTGAGTTGGTGCTTAAACTAAAATTTGTTAGAGCAAAAAAATTAATTAAAATATAATTTTAGTATAATATGCTACAAAGAGGTGTTTATTTGTGAAACTTTTAATTTTTGATTTTCAAAAACCTTTTATTTAGTATTTAAATTTCTTCAACTTCTTACGATAAAAGAAATTAATGACTTATTTAAGAAACTGGCAAAAATGCCACTCTAATGTTCTAGCTCTGGCAGAATTATCTTCTAGTAGTGAAGAAGAGAAACTCGAGAGAAATAATGACAATACAAAATTTACACAAAACATCAGTCAAGTAGAAGAAGACAAAAACTCGGAAATTGATTATGAAAGTGAAGAATTTCTTGATGATTATTTGTCTCAAAGTGACAATGATACTGAGTATTTCTCAGAAGAAATTGAAAAAAAAGATGTTTTATTTAATCATAAACTGGCGAAACGGACAGTAGAGCACTGCTGTTTACTTGAATGTATAAACGAGCTGTTAGCTATACTGATAGCAAAAGCCTTATGCTACCTGCAGAAAAAGCTTTTAGTATACCAGTCTCAAGACCAAAGTAATAGTATTGATCAACAAACTTGCTTTTGACAGTAATTGATTTCGGAGTCTGAAGCAAAGTTTTTTAATCTTTCAGCAGACAATGCTCCTCTCAGAAAGACATCGTCTCATAAAAGAACTTTGCTTCAGACTCCCAAATCAGTTACTGTCGAAAGCAAGTTTTTTGAAGTCTGATAAAAGAACTTGCTTTATCTGTTAAAGCATCGTCTGATAAAAGAACTTTTCTTTAGACTCCAGTCGAAAGCAAGTGTGGTGGTCAATACTATTACTTTGTTCTTGAGACTGGTATACTAAAAGCCGTTTCTGGATCAAATAAATTCAGTTAGGTGGGATGTTTTGAAGGCAAAAAAAAATATAATGTAGTTATGAGGGCATTTATATGTTATGCGCCTGCACGAGCATTTATTAAAGGTACAATAAATTATAACGGATACAATGCTTGTGAAAGATCTACAGTTAAAGGAGCTTTTAGTATACAATGAGGATAAGAAAAAAGGAAACAAAGTAGCAAAATTAGATAATGTTGATAAGTTGCCGATGGCTGAAGGCGGTAAGTTATTATTTATTTTTTATTAAGTTTTTATTTAAATTTTTTACCTTTGCAAAGATATTCTACAAAAGTTGTTTTATGAACATTTTTATAGTATTTGGTTGTATAATTTCAATGGTTTAAGAGCAATTAATCTTTAATGTCCACAGTTTCATTTTCATTAATATGATTATAATACATTATGAGTAAGGCTAGGCAATTTTTAAAACCAGATGCCATTCCTGGTGTTAAATTGTTATTCAGATTAGAACTGATTATTTTTTTCTTGTTATACTACCTGAAGATTACCAGACCAGGTTTACAAGCTCCTCCTGCGATAAAATTGAGAGTTTTATGTCCAGGCTTTCCTTCTCCAGAGTAGGTCATAAGCTTTGCTAAAATATATGCCTGTTCTAATATAGGATCAATTTAATGTCATGACCAGGACAATATAAAAACAAATAACTTTGTTGTATTGTTTTAGAGCACGGCTAAATTTTAGCAGAACAAATGAATTGATTTTAATTAAATGTCATTTCTATCAGTCACTTAAAAGTATAACTTATTTGTATAAAGATAATTAAAATTTCAAACAATTATATTAGCTTTACATGTCGATTTTTTTTTCTTTCTTAGTTAAATCAATTACAATTACTTGGTGTAATTATCTTTAAAAGACAGATTTGACAAAAAAATGCTGAGGTGATCAAAATAATTTTTAAATATGGAGGAATTTTAAGGATTAATTTATTTAGAAAAAATTCGTATGAAAATGAGTTCAATTTACATATTTAAAAAACAGTTGACATTAGTTCTCAAATAGTGAATATTAGCTCTCTTATCTATAAAAATTTATAAAATTTTCCAACAATTTATGACCTTCATGAATATGAAGGGAAAAGGTGGAAAAATATGCTTTGAGGGCGCTGATTTGTATGGTGTTGTGAAAGATATACCTTTATAAAATATGTAAAACTTCTTCATTTTTAATTACAACCTCTTTTATTAAATGTAATGGAGGGACTGAAACTTTAATTGATGGTATTTTGTCTGACTTCTTAAAATATGCTCCATTTCAAAAAGGTGGCGGAAAAGAAATTAGATTGATTGTTGTAAATATTTACATATATTTTAATAAAGAACTGAACTCAATTATGAAAAATACCTAGGATTGATTTAATGCATTAAGTAAAATAAGAAAAGCCGAAAAAGTAACTGAAAAATATTTTATTTTTAATAAAAACAAAAATACTAATAATGTGGTATTAAAAATTGGTATTAATAATAATGTTTATTATATGAAGATGAGTAAAAAATAAGTTACAAGTTATTATTTGGTCTTTAAAATTGTTTGAATGATAATTTATTATTTATTGAGATGTTTTCTTTTTAAATTTTTGTTGCTTTTATATTATCAATCAAACTTAGATACCGTTCTGTGATATCTTAAAATATACCTTTTATTATGCTATTATATTTTATATTATTAATGAATATTATCTATTTTTGTTCAATATTCCGTATTACTCTTATGTTTTAGCAACCTGGGATTCTTTCATTATTTTCCTTTTATGCCTTGAGTTATTTGAACATAATATGTTCAACTCTGCAGAATAATAGAATAATAAATATATTAATAAAAATGAATTTAAAATATAGTAATTGATAAAATAAAAAAAAACTTATCTTTGCTAATAATGTCTACTAATATTATTGTTTAGCAAGTATCATGGTTATAAAATGTCAAAATTTGATAACTAGGACTTATGGTACACTTATTTTATGGTTTCTTTATTTTTTTATTAGTGTATATAATATTTTCAAAATCAAATATGAGGAAAGGAGCTGTTTGGAATGAAGATTTACAAGGAGAAGGTGTAAATCCATATAAGTGGATTAGTGCCAAAGCATTGACAACACTAAAATGCCAAGAATAATTGGCTTAAGTTTCCACAAATAAAAACTAAATTCTCTTCAGCTATTACATCTATATATTACAATTATTATTTTTAAACAATGTGGTAAGAAGAGTTATTTTGTTGATACAAATTATATAACTATCCATATAAATATTTTAATTCCACAGAAAGCAAACAGGATTATAAAAAACTAGAATTCACAACTATAAAACAAAAATGTGATAATGAAAATGTCAATTTACGAAAAAGAAAACATAAGCAAAGAGAATTTTCTGATTATTTCCCAAGAAGGTATTACTTTTATGTGCTTGGATTATGCAAATTTCAATTTTTATACTTAAAAATAAAAATGGTTTTATAATTTATACGATAAATTAGTAATTTAATTTTACAGGTTTAGTTATCAAAAATTTAAATGAAGTGTCAATGCACTTGAGCTCCAGTTGCTCATTGATTAAATCTATAGGTAAATATATGTATCTATTTTTTTAAATTTTACATCCAGGTTTCCACTTGTGTGGTTTTTTCCACAAAATAATATATCTCCACAAACATAATATTAGAATTACTTCATGTTTTTTACAGATAAATTAATTACAATTAGCTGGTGGAACGTGTTCAAAAGATACAATACCAAAAAATGATGCTGAGGTAATCTACAGCAGTATTGGACTCTTACCTCATTTATAAATAGGGTGGCCACATCTCCTCTAAAATCCTCGATAGTACTCTTTTTTCAAAAACCACGTCTAAAGTTTATCCTAAACTATTATCCTCTAGAAAGTTTAAAATTTAATCAAATTTTTTCTTTAACTCCTCTGTTTTATTTCTTGATTGAAGTATAATGTTCAAAATACCCATTCTTGGTCTTCAAAACTGGTTAACGCCTGAAAGTGCAACAGATTGTAAAAAATTGCTTTAGCAAATGCATACTTTTTAACATAAAAAATGACATTATTAACCCCTGTAAAAGCCCCATAAGTGTAAACATATGGACAATAAACCTAAATAAAAGCAAAAAAATCCTCTAAATGAGATGCAAAACATCTTAACTCCTACTTTTCTTATAAAAGATTTATGCTGCCATAATTACTTTCCATTGTTAGAAAAGTTTATTATTTTGATTATTATTTTATTATGAAAAAAAGGTGTTTCGTTTAAATTAAACATTTAAAAAAATTATTAATAATCATCTAACAACAGGGCCGTCCCGATCTGAGGGTGTAGGGGGTGTTTCCCCTCCCTTCAATGCTGCCATATAAGCATTTGAGATGGCGCATTTAGCAAGTTTTGAACTGTAGTTGGAAAATTTCAAATAATGAGGACCTTTTTTTTTATTATTTTTCGTGTCTCTAATTGGCAAAAAATAAATACAATACCCAAATCCCCCCCCTCCCCATGAGAGACCACTTCGGGACGGTCCTGTCTAACAGTTATATTATCTTTTAAAAATTCAAAATAGTATGGCCTCCATGAATATGTAAAGCAAAGGTGAAAAAATATATTTAAAAACAATAATTTATTTGGCGTTGTAAAAGGTATACTTTTACAAGTTGTAACAATTTTACATTTATTATGTTTTTTTCAAATCTTCCCTTTTTGATTTTTTAATATACTTTTTTTATTTACAGCTTCATCTATTGTATTCGATGGAGCAAATTTAATTAAGAAAATTATTAAGACATCAAAATTATGGTGCAAAATTATCAAAATTTCTTATTTTACTTAGAACATCAACTCAATCCTACGTTTTTTTTTAACTGAAGTTTTTTGCCACCTTTTTAAAATAGAGCGTATTTTAAGAAGTCAGACAAAATGCAGTCAATTAAAGTTTCAGTCGCTTCATCTTATTCAATAGAAAAAGCTGTAAATAAAAGTAAAAAAGTTTTATATATCTTATAAAGGTAAACTTCAGGTAATAGTCATGTAAACTTCTATTAGTATAACAAGAAAAAAATAATTAGTCCTGATCTGAATAACAAGTTAACACCAGAAATAGCATCTGGTTGTAAAAATTGCCTAACCTCGCTCATAAGGTATTATAATCATAATAATGAAAATGAAACTGTAGACATTTAACAATAATTGTCCTTTAATCATTGAAATTATACTACCTAATAAGAAGCCATTGGTCTAATATATAAAGTTATAAGTTTTTATAAGTTTTATGATAAAGCTGTAGACATAAGATTAAAATTAGTTCTGAAAATGAATGATATAACTATTTAATAAAATACTTATTAAAACTCACTACTGATGATTGTGTTATTTTTGTCATCTAATATCTTGTTCACTTTAACAAATTTAGCTACCGACAAAATAAAGCTTATTTAGCTTATAAGTTCACTATTAAAATCAGGCTTTGTCATTGTGTTTTAAAGTTTTCTTATATCAGTAAGAAAAAATAACACTCTCCTTTGAAACTCTACAATTCAAAATAGTTTCACAAAACGACTCTTGTTGAACATTTTTACAAACCTAGTTATTAATAAACTAATAATTTTTGTACTTTGTTTCCTTTTTTCTTATCCTCACTAAGAGATAAAAGAACTTTGATTCAGGCTCCAAAATCAGTTACTGTCGAAAGCAAGTGTGTTGGTCAGTCAAATAATATATATATATATATATATATATATATATATATATATATATATATATATATATATATATATATATATATATATATATATATATATATATTCTAATTTAAATTTTGTTGTTCTTAATTTAGCGCTTGTCAAACCAAATAAATTTAATAATCTCTATTGGTTGATTTGGTTGTGGCTACTCATTTGAGATGCTAAAATGCTATTTTTAATAAGGCTTAATGTGTGCCACAAGAAACAAAATTTACTAATTTATTTGACTCAACAGTCTGTTAATACATGAAAAAGAAGAAAGTATACTTGTATACTGTATACGAAAGAATACGCTTTTATAAATGAACAAGATATGGAGTTTCAAAGCGAAAAGTTTGAGAGTCAATTCCATTTATTCATTTTGATTATAATCAGAGATGGATTCAAAGTAAATTACCCGGTAAAAAGTTTATTAAAAAGAATCCAGCTTGGCTTGAAAATGATTTTAATACCACATTAATAAAGGAAAGTAAAAATATATAACTCAGCTGTCTTTCACTATCATTTCAAAAACCATCATCAAAAACAAAGAAAAGAAAAATTGCAACTTTTTCAGCTCAAATTATTGTAAGTTATTGTTTGCTAAGCTTGTGCTACTTTTAGCATACATGGTCAAAGATTTTTGGTGATTGTGAATGTATGGGAACGATATTACCATACAAATTTTAAAAATTCTGTAGACGCTCGTAAAATCTGCCAATGGGAAAAACTAATTAATGAAGCTAGAATACAACTTTTTTACAGGAAAACAAGTTTATCTAGCAACGTCTAATAGCATGTGTAATAACACTAGTTAATCATATTAAATTAAATAATTTTTGCTATTCACGAGCGAGAATTTTATAATAAAACACATACTAAACATTGCACATGGTACAAATAAATCATATGCAACTAATAAAAGTTAGTTGTTGCTAAGCAAAATTAGGTATCCATAGCAACTAAATAAATAATACATTCACTTTTTCAAAAAGTACGACCTCATATTGGTACTTATGTAAAATATGGTAAACATACCTCGCAAAAGTACCTGCAAATACCAAAAATAGATTTTTGCATTTCGAAATTTGGTATCCATAGCAACGAATTAAAAATAACACCTTCATAAGAAGCGCAGACATCATATTATTACTCATCCTAATTTTAGTCAATTAAGCCCTAATATTAAATTAGTTATGAACTTTGTTCAGTAAAAGTGAATTCTGGCCCACTGTGCGTTGATAAAAACTGTGATCACCATCATAATGTATTATACATGTCCAATATGCGTAGAACTTTTTCTGTTTATTTTAGCTAAACTAGTATGATTAAAGAAAGAAATAAAACTTTTTTTATTGAAAAATATATTTAAATATTCCATATATTTACATATAATAGAATAAAATTTACACAAATTTCTTTTCTTTTCCATTACCTTTTCGAAATGGAGCGTATTTTAGAAAGCCAAACAATATTCCATTAACCGAGGTTTCTTTTGCTCCATCGAATACAATAGATGAAGCTGAAAATAAAAAAAGTATATTAAAAAATCAAAAAGGGAAGATTTGAAAAAAACATAATAAATGTAAAATTGTTACAACTTGTAAAAGTATACCTTTTACAACGCCAAATAAATTATTGTTTTTAAATATATTTTTTCACCTTTGCTTTACATATTCATGGAGGCCATACTATTTTGAATTTTTAAAAGATAATATAACTGTTAGACAGGACCGTCCCGAAGTGGTCTCTCATGGGGAGGGGGGGGATTTGGGTATTGTATTTATTTTTTGCCAATTAGAGACACGAAAAATAATAAAAAAAAAGGTCCTCATTATTTGAAATTTTCCAACTACAGTTCAAAACTTGCTAAATGCGCCATCTCAAATGCTTATATGGCAGCATTGAAGGGAGGGGAAACACCCCCTACACCCTCAGATCGGGACGGCCCTGTTGTTAGATGATTATTAATAATTTTTTTAAATGTTTAATTTAAACGAAACACCTTTTTTTCATAATAAAATAATAATCAAAATAATAAACTTTTCTAACAATGGAAAGTAATTATGGCAGCATAAATCTTTTATAAGAAAAGTAGGAGTTAAGATGTTTTGCATCTCATTTAGAGGATTTTTTTGCTTTTATTTAGGTTTATTGTCCATATGTTTACACTTATGGGGCTTTTACAGGGGTTAATAATGTCATTTTTTATGTTAAAAAGTATGCATTTGCTAAAGCAATTTTTTACAATCTGTTGCACTTTCAGGCGTTAACCAGTTTTGAAGACCAAGAATGGGTATTTTGAACATTATACTTCAATCAAGAAATAAAACAGAGGAGTTAAAGAAAAAATTTGATTAAATTTTAAACTTTCTAGAGGATAATAGTTTAGGATAAACTTTAGACGTG
This sequence comes from Hydra vulgaris, assembly GCF_038396675.1. Lineage (NCBI taxonomy): Eukaryota > Metazoa > Cnidaria > Hydrozoa > Anthoathecata > Hydridae > Hydra > Hydra vulgaris. The sequence goes on along the minus strand of NC_088926.1, from coordinate 9,349,034 downwards.
GTTTTTGAAAAAAGAGTACTATCGAGGATTTTAGAGGAGATGTGGCCACCCTATTTATAAATGAGGTAAGAGTCCAATACTGCTGTAGATTACCTCAGCATCATTTTTTGGTATTGTATCTTTTGAACACGTTCCACCAGCTAATTGTAATTAATTTATCTGTAAAAAACATGAAGTAATTCTAATATTATGTTTGTGGAGATATATTATTTTGTGGAAAAAACCACACAAGTGGAAACCTGGATGTAAAATTTAAAAAAATAGATACATATATTTACCTATAGATTTAATCAATGAGCAACTGGAGCTCAAGTGCATTGACACTTCATTTAAATTTTTGATAACTAAACCTGTAAAATTAAATTACTAATTTATCGTATAAATTATAAAACCATTTTTATTTTTAAGTATAAAAATTGAAATTTGCATAATCCAAGCACATAAAAGTAATACCTTCTTGGGAAATAATCAGAAAATTCTCTTTGCTTATGTTTTCTTTTTCGTAAATTGACATTTTCATTATCACATTTTTGTTTTATAGTTGTGAATTCTAGTTTTTTATAATCCTGTTTGCTTTCTGTGGAATTAAAATATTTATATGGATAGTTATATAATTTGTATCAACAAAATAACTCTTCTTACCACATTGTTTAAAAATAATAATTGTAATATATAGATGTAATAGCTGAAGAGAATTTAGTTTTTATTTGTGGAAACTTAAGCCAATTATTCTTGGCATTTTAGTGTTGTCAATGCTTTGGCACTAATCCACTTATATGGATTTACACCTTCTCCTTGTAAATCTTCATTCCAAACAGCTCCTTTCCTCATATTTGATTTTGAAAATATTATATACACTAATAAAAAAATAAAGAAACCATAAAATAAGTGTACCATAAGTCCTAGTTATCAAATTTTGACATTTTATAACCATGATACTTGCTAAACAATAATATTAGTAGACATTATTAGCAAAGATAAGTTTTTTTTTATTTTATCAATTACTATATTTTAAATTCATTTTTATTAATATATTTATTATTCTATTATTCTGCAGAGTTGAACATATTATGTTCAAATAACTCAAGGCATAAAAGGAAAATAATGAAAGAATCCCAGGTTGCTAAAACATAAGAGTAATACGGAATATTGAACAAAAATAGATAATATTCATTAATAATATAAAATATAATAGCATAATAAAAGGTATATTTTAAGATATCACAGAACGGTATCTAAGTTTGATTGATAATATAAAAGCAACAAAAATTTAAAAAGAAAACATCTCAATAAATAATAAATTATCATTCAAACAATTTTAAAGACCAAATAATAACTTGTAACTTATTTTTTACTCATCTTCATATAATAAACATTATTATTAATACCAATTTTTAATACCACATTATTAGTATTTTTGTTTTTATTAAAAATAAAATATTTTTCAGTTACTTTTTCGGCTTTTCTTATTTTACTTAATGCATTAAATCAATCCTAGGTATTTTTCATAATTGAGTTCAGTTCTTTATTAAAATATATGTAAATATTTACAACAATCAATCTAATTTCTTTTCCGCCACCTTTTTGAAATGGAGCATATTTTAAGAAGTCAGACAAAATACCATCAATTAAAGTTTCAGTCCCTCCATTACATTTAATAAAAGAGGTTGTAATTAAAAATGAAGAAGTTTTACATATTTTATAAAGGTATATCTTTCACAACACCATACAAATCAGCGCCCTCAAAGCATATTTTTCCACCTTTTCCCTTCATATTCATGAAGGTCATAAATTGTTGGAAAATTTTATAAATTTTTATAGATAAGAGAGCTAATATTCACTATTTGAGAACTAATGTCAACTGTTTTTTAAATATGTAAATTGAACTCATTTTCATACGAATTTTTTCTAAATAAATTAATCCTTAAAATTCCTCCATATTTAAAAATTATTTTGATCACCTCAGCATTTTTTTGTCAAATCTGTCTTTTAAAGATAATTACACCAAGTAATTGTAATTGATTTAACTAAGAAAGAAAAAAAAATCGACATGTAAAGCTAATATAATTGTTTGAAATTTTAATTATCTTTATACAAATAAGTTATACTTTTAAGTGACTGATAGAAATGACATTTAATTAAAATCAATTCATTTGTTCTGCTAAAATTTAGCCGTGCTCTAAAACAATACAACAAAGTTATTTGTTTTTATATTGTCCTGGTCATGACATTAAATTGATCCTATATTAGAACAGGCATATATTTTAGCAAAGCTTATGACCTACTCTGGAGAAGGAAAGCCTGGACATAAAACTCTCAATTTTATCGCAGGAGGAGCTTGTAAACCTGGTCTGGTAATCTTCAGGTAGTATAACAAGAAAAAAATAATCAGTTCTAATCTGAATAACAATTTAACACCAGGAATGGCATCTGGTTTTAAAAATTGCCTAGCCTTACTCATAATGTATTATAATCATATTAATGAAAATGAAACTGTGGACATTAAAGATTAATTGCTCTTAAACCATTGAAATTATACAACCAAATACTATAAAAATGTTCATAAAACAACTTTTGTAGAATATCTTTGCAAAGGTAAAAAATTTAAATAAAAACTTAATAAAAAATAAATAATAACTTACCGCCTTCAGCCATCGGCAACTTATCAACATTATCTAATTTTGCTACTTTGTTTCCTTTTTTCTTATCCTCATTGTATACTAAAAGCTCCTTTAACTGTAGATCTTTCACAAGCATTGTATCCGTTATAATTTATTGTACCTTTAATAAATGCTCGTGCAGGCGCATAACATATAAATGCCCTCATAACTACATTATATTTTTTTTTGCCTTCAAAACATCCCACCTAACTGAATTTATTTGATCCAGAAACGGCTTTTAGTATACCAGTCTCAAGAACAAAGTAATAGTATTGACCACCACACTTGCTTTCGACTGGAGTCTAAAGAAAAGTTCTTTTATCAGACGATGCTTTAACAGATAAAGCAAGTTCTTTTATCAGACTTCAAAAAACTTGCTTTCGACAGTAACTGATTTGGGAGTCTGAAGCAAAGTTCTTTTATGAGACGATGTCTTTCTGAGAGGAGCATTGTCTGCTGAAAGATTAAAAAACTTTGCTTCAGACTCCGAAATCAATTACTGTCAAAAGCAAGTTTGTTGATCAATACTATTACTTTGGTCTTGAGACTGGTATACTAAAAGCTTTTTCTGCAGGTAGCATAAGGCTTTTGCTATCAGTATAGCTAACAGCTCGTTTATACATTCAAGTAAACAGCAGTGCTCTACTGTCCGTTTCGCCAGTTTATGATTAAATAAAACATCTTTTTTTTCAATTTCTTCTGAGAAATACTCAGTATCATTGTCACTTTGAGACAAATAATCATCAAGAAATTCTTCACTTTCATAATCAATTTCCGAGTTTTTGTCTTCTTCTACTTGACTGATGTTTTGTGTAAATTTTGTATTGTCATTATTTCTCTCGAGTTTCTCTTCTTCACTACTAGAAGATAATTCTGCCAGAGCTAGAACATTAGAGTGGCATTTTTGCCAGTTTCTTAAATAAGTCATTAATTTCTTTTATCGTAAGAAGTTGAAGAAATTTAAATACTAAATAAAAGGTTTTTGAAAATCAAAAATTAAAAGTTTCACAAATAAACACCTCTTTGTAGCATATTATACTAAAATTATATTTTAATTAATTTTTTTGCTCTAACAAATTTTAGTTTAAGCACCAACTCAACGTATCGTTTTTTTTATAACTGAGTTTTTTTGTTTAATTTAAGGTTAAAACAATGTTTAAACCGTTACGTTGTTTTAACGTTGTGAAATAGTTGAACGGTTTTACGTTGAAACAACAAAAAAAAAGGTTTTACAAAAAAAAAGGTTTTAAAAGGTTTTACGTTGAAACAACAAACTAACCCAATTTCAAAGTTGAAACAACGTAGAGATGCCGGTTGGCTTAAACATATATTACATTTTAATAACATCTACTTTGTTTTAGTCGCTCCTAAACTTTTAAATTACATAAAAACAAGGTTCACAAGGACTATACCCGAAGTAAATTTTTTATAAATTTTCTATTGATCTAGTATTTAAAAAAGCGTTAAATAACGTAACAACAAACTGATTTTATTAATTAGGTTGTTAAGGTATTATGAGTTTCTAACAATCTAAGCCGACAAGCTAATCCATCTTTTGTTTATCCATTTTATTAGATTTAAAATGCTCTCATCAATGTTATTGTCATGACGTACAGATAATATTCATTTTTGATGTACCCTAATTAACTTGTTACATTACTGTCACAACTGACACATGTACAAAATGCTTTATTTCGACCACTAAAAAAGTTTTTATTCTCACATGTTAAAGCTTAATTAAATAAGTGAAATAATTTATAAAAATAAGTAAATAAGTCACAAAGCATAAAAGAATAATAATATCTGAAGTTACAAAGTCTAAAGTTCAAAAGCAAAGTTGATTTTTTTTTTAATTCAACTTGACACTTTTATTCGAATTGTTTACTTTGCGGTATACAACGCCATCAAAAGTGCAATACATCTTTTTAAAGTTATAAACTTAAAATCAAAAGTTTTTTTGATACTTTAAAACTTTATGAAATAAGTACATTTCTGTTCTGCAACACTATTTAAATTTTGCTAAAAAAGAGGGGTAAGTTAGCGATGTTTAAACGTTTGTAAGGTTTTATTTTGATTTCAACCAAGAAATTGTTTCCCCATTACGTAATTGCATTCGTACGTTAACGTTGTTTTTGATTCATGAAACGTAATTAATTATAGTTATTATGCCGCGTTTCGTAGGTTTTTTTCCGTTAAGAACTGTTTCGCAAGTTGCAGTGCAAAATAATTCCGTTTAGAAAAAAAAAATTTCTTTTTTTATCAATATGCTGCAATACTGAAAAATAAATTTATTATAAACATTTGGTATATAAAAAATTTATTTTTTCCATTATATACGTTAGGTAATTAAACCATCTTTATAGACTTCACAAAAGGTCGTTTTGTGAAGAGCTCGTTTCGCAAGTGCAATTTCTGTAAGTTGTTTTGCGATATACTTTCTTATATCGCAGAACAGCTTTATTTCGTAATGCAATTTCAAAGGCTTTATTTTAGGTAGCATTTGCGTAATGAACATCAACGGTTTTTTTTGTTTCGTGAAATTTGGTACATAAGTAAAGACATTCCTGATTCTCAATATCCTTCCAAAAGAATTTTATTTTTCCGGAGTTGTACGAAATATCCGGTTAACAACTCTAGATCATATTGTTAAAAAAGCATCGAATGAGAATAAAATTAAAATCAAACAGAGAAATTAGTTAAAACAATAGCAAGACATAAATTAATTAAAAGTCGTTAGTGTTATTTTAAGAAAATTATTTACATGCCATTTCCTACCCAGCTGGCATTTGGTCCTGAAAAGACTTTTTTTGAACGTTCAAAAGACGTTCAGAAAATCTTTTGAAAGTTCATAAGACGTCTTTTTAGGACTAAATCCCGGCTTGGTAATGAAAGAAGTAATGATATCTTGATTGCGTTGTATCAAAATACTAAAAACAAGCCCTGGCGTCACTTATTGAGTATTGACAACATTTGTAAGATAAAAAATTTTTATTGAGCTTTTTAGGCAATAGGCAAGCCAAACAATAAACGACAACCACTCTAAATTTACGGATCAAACTAAAATAGTAAAGCTAAACCCACAGACTAAAATAAAACAATCACATCAACTTAAATATTTCTATAACTAATTGGAGTACACTTAATAAACCTATGACATATAAAAGCTTATGATTGCAAATATGAAAGAAAATACTTAAAAATGATGAGTACATATGAAATATATATTTACGTACAACTAAAAACTGTAAGAATATAAAATCAATTTTACCTCTAAGAAGTTTATTAGTGCATTTAATAAAAATATAAACAAAAAGTATTTATAGAGATGACGCTGTTGAAGTTGAAATACATAGAATTTCAGTCTATAACAACCAAAAAATTTAACAGGGGTTAAAAACAATATACAATGTCTAAGATTTCAGTTCAAATTTAAAGTTTTTACCAAATAATCTAGTCTAAGTTTGTTGACTCGATAATTTCTTGTATTTGTACGATCCAGTAATTTACATCTCTATTAGTGAAAAAATTTGATTGATTGGTCTTTTTTTAAACTTTTGTCTAACTTTTCGTGATAACTAATTCATTGTTTTTTGGTTTTTTGTATTGTGTTTCTCCTGATACCATATCGAAAGAGAGATTCTTCTGACAGATTCGCATTTAGTTTGTTTCTTTCCTTACGCAAACCATAATCTAATTTTGCTTGTGTTAGTGTCATATCCATTATGAAAAACATTCTTTCCTTTTAATTTTTTTGCTACAGATAGTACCGAAATTCTTAGTTCTGGTCATGATAACTCGACAAGTGTTGCCCTTTTTTGCATTTTGGATGTTTACTTTTGGTTTAAACCTTTTTATCTGTATAGTTTCATTGGTATCTATATTTATATCCGTCAAAAATATGCTTAACTTTTGCTAAATCAGCTTCTTCCTTTTCTTCTTCTGTTCCGGTTTTAGAAACACTAGAAATAACAATATTTTTTTCTTTTTTTTTTCTTTGTTTCTTCTTCAACAGAAATCGCATTTATGATACTTATTTGCTGAGGCATTAACTTACTTCTTACGCCAGCAGTTAGTGTAACCTGAGGCAAAGCGAGACACTTTCAGGGAGAATGTTCATTACTTGAGAAGAATCACGTTTCACAACAAGAAATTTTGCAGACCTCTAGCACATTATGTGTCTAATGATCTCTTAAATATTTTTGATGATAGGTTGTTGAATTGGTACATAATTAAGTTCAAAATGACAACAACTAACCTGTCTCACTTTCCCCAAAACCTGGGGCAAAGTGAGACAGATTTCATATGAAGAAAAACTAAGTAAAAAATATAATTTTCAATAAATTTAAAGCAGGCTTTTAATAAATTTGATCTGATTAAATATAAGAATGCAAATAAAAACACGTAGGTATCATTTTATAATGTAATTTTTCCTTTTAAATCAAAAAACATGATAGAAATAAAAAAAAATTACCATTAAAAAAAAAGCATATGCAAAGTTTCATGTTGGTCAAAAAATTTAAATAAAATCTATTAACATAAAAATTAAACATTGTTTAAGATTTGAGATTTTTTAGCAAATTTACTTTTTGGAGGACAAAGTTTTGGAATATGAAGTATGACTTCAAAAAAACTTGCGGTCTCTGAAAAGCTTTCAATTGGCTTTAATTTATCATGTCTCATAAGTTCTAATGTAGTCAACTCTGGCTGTGTAAAGTTTCACTTTCTTTTTTGTTATCGCGTTCAAAGTAAATTTCATAAGGAATGGATGACCTGATTTTATTATTATTATCACTCAAAGATGTCCTTGGATTTTCATTTTCTAACAAATGCCGATTAAATAGGACAATTCCAGTTGCTCTAAAACTTGAAATAGCATTTTACATATTAGTAGCTCTTAAATATGCTTCATCAAAAAGTTTTCTAATTTTATTTGTCTTCCTGAATGGTTTCGCTTCCATCTTATACATGCTTGATTAAAAAGGATTTTCAAAGGCTTAAAAAATCCACGGTCCAATCGCTGAAGTTTATGAGTTTTGTGTGGTGGTAGCGATAGCAAAAACAATCCATTTTCACGAGCATTGTCTGTAAGTTTTAAACTTTTGGTATGAGAACGATGGCCGTCAAATATAAGTAAAACTTTGTTTATCAAGGTGCATTGTACATTGTTAACAAAATGCTTTATATATTCAAGAAATAAATCAGTATTAACCTAGCCATTTTCTGAGCATCCTTGAATTATTCCAACTGGAGCATTATCTGTGAGTAATAACTTCTTTTTTTGCAGAACTCAAATACTATCAATCTAATATCCATCATTGAGAGACCATAAAATTAATTGTCCATATCTTTAATATACTTATTTAGATCTTGCTCTTGGTTATCAGGAAGCACCTTTTTAAATCTTCCAAGTAAATTAGTATGTAAACTACTTTCAAGTGATGCCTTTTTAACATGCCGATGTTGTAATTCTTATGGCGCACTAAAGATTTACAAGCTTTTCTCAAAGACATCTGCTCCAACTTTACAGCTGTAATAGCATTTTTCATGTCATCTTTGTTCCAGTTAGCTTGATTAGTTTCTTCTTGTAGTTTTTTCTTTAAAAATTTTTGGTCACTAAATGACAACAAAGTTATGTTATATTCTTTAAAAGTTTCTAAGAAAATTATGTTTTACTTTTACATAAAATTCTTTCATAAAATGGTGATATTGTAAACGTTTACTTTGACGATCTTTTTCAGTAACTACCGTTGTCGCACTTTTCCCGTAAATGTGAAGTTATATATTTCTTAAATACCTTTGAACAAAATAATCTGACATAAAGAAGAATGGCAGCTGAAAGATAACAAATAAATGTTTACAAACTCAATAATATGTTTGTTCTATATAAAAAATGGCAGCGTACGTGGATTTTTTCTACATAAGAAAAGAAAATTAATTTCCATTTTTCAATCAAATTGGCGCAACTCGTAAGCTTTAAAACCACTTTTCTATGTCATATTATATGAAAAAAATGATGGAAACTACTTTAAAACATAAAAAAAATATGAAATTTTTAATATAATTTAACAATATACATAGTGATTTATGAGTGGACAACCACCGCACATAGGTTCGAACAAAACAAACATACATTTATATAAAGTGATTTACTGGTGAACCAACACTATGCCAGAGGTCCACACAGAATACTAATTTAACAATAGAATTTAACAAATAATATAACTTAACAAAATTACTGAATCATTTCAAAAAAAATTTTTACATTCCAGAAAACCTTTTTGTCTTACTTCGCCCCGGTGTCTCGCTTTGCCCCAGGTTACCCTGCAACGTTTTTCCTTGTTTTATAAATTAGAGCTTTATTTTTTAAATTAATAATATCCCCACTATGTTTTCTTACAATCTTTTTTAAATTTATAATTTCGATTTGTAATTCCAACAAAACTTCGTCCAAAATTGCTGTTGTTAACTTTCCATTTTTTACAGGAAATTTTTTGTTCGTCATTGTTTAATGTGAAAATGTTTATGTGAAGCGATAATTCAATTTGACATCGGTAATTGGATTTTAGTAAGGTCTCACTATATATCAAATTCTTTTTTCAAGTTTCCTTTAAAAATGTGTATTACTAGTTGTTATAATAATTTTTTTTGTTGCTAAAGTTAATTATCTCCCAGTATTTGTTTTTAGATTTAGATGAAAAATACCAAATACAACAACCTATTTAAACAGTTTCGGCAACAAATAATAAAAATTAAACTTGATAATATAACCAATATATAATAATTGAAGCAAACATATGGAGCTCGATTAAACACGTCTTGACATATTGAAGTTGGAAGTGTATTATAGTTAAAAAAAAAAGAATAATATAGAAGAAATAAATTTTTTTCTGCTCTTTCTTTTTATTTTTTGCGTTGCCTCAATTGTTTGCTCTCGTCGCAAAAGCCTCTTTGGCTATATCTCACTATGTATACACACCACATTTATTAAAAAACTACGTTACAAAGCAACAGCAAATTATTACAAAATCACTTATCAAACATTTCATTTTACTTTTAACACTGTTTTTTATGTTATTATTCTTTATTGATGTCTTTAATTTAAAAGCTCAATAGATACACAATGTTAATGAAACTCTGTTTTAAATTAAAAATTTTTGATAAATGCTTTTCATATTGAAGACATTTCAAACATAATAAAACTAATATATTCTATGATTTTTTATGGTCTTTTTCAGTGTCTGCTAATAATGTTTTGGATGACATTATGTCAAATGTGTTATAGCATTGTTTATGAATGCTGGAACTTATGGAAATAGATTATTTAAAAAAATACATGATATGGAGTAATTATAGGTAGTTTTTTAATAAACGTGGTGTGTATGCCGTAGATTTTTTTTACATGCTTGTGAAATGCATAGAAGATTTCTATGGCTTTTTTCTTTTTAGGAACATTAGTGTCACATACTGCTTAAATTGTAAATAACCACAAAATGTTAAAACTTTTAGTTATTTGTTCGGATCTAGGCTGTTAGACCTAAGTTTCTGTTTGTGAATATGTTTTTTTCTTTTATAACATAATTTAATTACTTAAATAACTTGTACTTATAAAAGAGGTTTTTCGGAAAACGTTAAAATCGACGAAACGTTTTATTTAGATTTAGTTAAAACCAATGAAAAACGTCCGTTCACCGCTTCATCTGGACGTTCAAAAAACCAATGAAAAACGTTTTTGAAGGACTCTTTAAAAAACGTTCTCAAAACGTTTTTCAAAAACGTCCGGTCACCGTTTTATTTGGACGTTTAAAAAACCAATAAAAAACGTTTTTACGGGACCATTAAAAAACGTTCGCTAAACGTTCTTGTGCCCACTGGGTTATTTTATTTCTTTTTATGCTGATTATTCTTAATTTCGAACATTTTTCAAACTACTTATTGTAAAGAAACTTGTTATAAGAATCACAGGACGCGATTAAATTGTTGTGTGTGCTAGAAGTCTATAAAACGTTTGAATGCGTTTTAGTACGTTTTATAAACGTCGTAAACGCGTTTTGTGTTATCTTGCATAGGTTTACAACGTTAATATGTTACCTTGCCCTCCAACTCCTGTTATACTTGGGTGTTAAAAAACTTAAAGCTTGATATCATCTAATATGGAATGGGGTAGTTTCAAAATTTAACTTCTTATAATTCGATTTAATTTTTTTAATGTAACCTTTTCAAAATAATGTAACCTTTCAAAATAAATTCTAAATCGAATTTAGCTAGATAAAATAAATATATCAATAAACTTATTTAATTTAGTGTTTAGTTTAATCTAACTTGTTTTGGTATAAACTAGCCGAAATGTTCAGACAAAATTTAATTTAATTAAATACTTATTAAATTTGTCACTGTCTACTAATTTATCAAAAATAAGCTGTTTTGTTTTGTTAATAGATGTCACATGCTTTATTTGTAAAAACAACAATTATAGTTCTTATTAAAAAATATACAATGCAATTTGTATGTAAGACTTGCCCCAAAAATATATGCCTATATTTATATATAAATATATTGCCTAAATATAAACATATTTCCTAAAAAATATATGCTTAAATATATGTTTAATCTGTGTTTTATTGGCCAAATAAATCTTTATTCGGTGAGTACCGCCAGTAATTATTGTTGGCGGCATTTTATCACAGATAAGCTGTTTTGTTTTATTACTAGATGTCACATGCTCTTTTTGTAAAAACAATATTTTTTGGCACACACAGATTAAACATATTTAGCTTTTATAGGCAAGTCTTAGATATAAATTACATTATTTATTTTTTATGGTAAACTGGTTGGACACATAAAGTTATCAATAGTAAGTTTGTGATTTTTTTTTTTTACTAGATTCTAAAAATAAATTTATCAACACTAATTTGTTAGGTAAAACGGGATCTGGTGAAATAAACTATTGAAAAAAACTTGATTTACTAGGGAAAAGGCTTCTTATTGTTACACTAAAAAAAATTATATTCGTAGCAAATTAATCAAAGTTTCATTTAATGGTTCATTTCAAAAGACTCCGTTTTATCTATTAAATTAATGTTGGAAAACTAGTTGTAAAAAATTATATGTTCTTTGATCGCAGTTATAATTAGGATCAAAGGACGTACACTTTTTTTACAACTACTATATTTACAACTATCTACAAATATTGTAGTTGTTGCTAAGGTAAAGCCGGGCATATAGGGACACTTAAGAAACAAATGCTAGTTGCGGATAAACTATTATAGTTAACTAGTAACATAATACTAACATAGTTAACATTGTTTTTTATAAGTTTCCAAAGTTTCAATAAAAAAAGAAAACGAAACAACAAAACAAAAATTTCTAAAAATTAGCTATGACGACCACAGTTATAAAACTCTAAACTAGCAAAATTTCTATGTTTTGCAACTGGGTGGGGTAAAGCAGGACAATTAAAAAGAAGCAGTTCTTCTTTAATATAAAGCTCTAAAAATAATAAGAAATAAATATATTTTATCATTTGCACATGTTTAGACATTAAAATCTCAAAAAAGTAACATATCAATTCAAGTTACACGCCCATACACCCATACACCACCAAAAAAGGAATAACAACCAAAAAATAAAAAGCTTTTTTCGTGTTTTATTATAAAACACTTTCAAACAAACAAACTTAAGAAAATGTTCTAATATTTAGATATGGCGAAACTAGTATGTATTATTAAGTTGGTAACTATAACTAGATTTAAAATTAAACAAAAATTATTATGGATCACATAAATTACACAAAAACTATTCAAAAACATAATCAATTATTTAGTATATTATTGGGTAAAATTTTTCATGATTTGGCTTTATAGCATGATTTTATAATGCATAGCAAGTTTAAATATGTCTATTTATCAGCAGCTTTTTGAATTCTAAGTTCACAGATAAAACTGCTTTTTATCCCGTTTTGGATGATTGATCGTTCTTTTATAATTTCTCACCATCGTTAAACAATGTTAACAATATTAAAACTATAAAAAAATTATAATTTTTAGCTGAGATAAAAGGTTTCAGGCTTAGCTGTCTCGTTATGCCTCACTGTCCTAATATGCCCCACTCTACCTTAATAAGAATGATTTTTTTTTTTTTAAACAACCTCTTTTCTAACAATTTGTTAACAACAGTTTTTAATTTAAGTTTGTTTTTTAATTTAAGTTTGTTTATTAATTACAGAAGGCATCATTCACAACAAGTAATAAGAAAGATTTTAGTAAAAAGTAAGTTTTTTTCTAAGAATTTGTTTACGATAATTTCAGCTATATGTTGAGAGAGATATAAATGGTGATTTAAGTTAACAAAAATGGAAATATAGATTTAAATAAAATTTGTCAAGTCATAAAATAAATGGGGATAAAAAGAAAAATCGACTAAATGTCTATTAGAATGAACTAAAATATAAAATATTAACTTCTAATGTTCAACAATCTTTTTTATAATGAGCTAAAAACTTGTTATAATAACTAAAAAAATGATTTAAAATTTTTTATATCATTCAATGAATTTAAAACTGTTATTTGTAATTTCATTAGAAATGTTAAAAATTTGTAGTTGCTTTAAGATGTCGCACTAACTGTCACCTCCATAAGTTATGTAGTAATTGAAAGAGAGAAAAATATCGTTCATCGTTGAACCAAGCCAATCTTGACAATAATAATAATGTAGCATAACTAGATTTGCAATTAGTAATTGTTTTCGAGACATTTTTTTTTTTACCAAAATACCAGGGACATGATCAAGATATGCATCAGCTGATACGTAAAATTTGTCCAGGAAACTTTTTCCAAATAATGTTAGCACGCCCATTAGTTTTATAGCAGTTGGATTATAAAATAATAATCACTGGAGTGCTTATAGACTAGATTATTTTACAGTTCCAGTGGTATGATAATGTAGTAAATCATTTTAATGCTGGATGAAAACATAAAACATTTGTGAAAATGTAAAACGGTTTCCATACCTTGGAATAATACCACTTGGTAGTTTGTTTATATCTATAAAATTTCCAAATCCTTCTGGACTACATTGGTATCTATAAATCTAAGATGATTTAGCAACGCTCTGTCAGGCATGTAAATTTAACTTAAAAAATAAAAAAGGATGTATTCAACAACCAGTATTTGATTTTAGCATCTATACATGGATTAAAAAGTAGTAGTTTTTAGATTTAAAAACTGAGGAGGGTGTAGAGAAAACTAAAAAAAAAATGGAGTAATAAACAAAAATTAAAAATTAAAACTTGGGATTAAACCTACACACAGTTAAAAAATAGATTTTTTAACTTACCAACTATTGCAAACGTATATGAAATTAAAAACAATAAAGGAAGTTATCAACAAAAAAAAAAATGAAATTCACATTAAATTTGCACGCAGCTTTTAGATTTACTAGCCAAAGCAGTTTCAACTTTTATAAAGATATCCCAAGGTTATAATATTCAAACTTACTAGAGTCAGGCTGTGTAGGTTGGACTAAAACTAACAAAAAATTTGTATATCAAAACTAAACACTTTAATATGGAATTCAGTTACAAGTTACACAATGAGAAATAATTAAACAATTAAACATTAGATAAGTTTGTATAATGATTTAAACAATAAACAGACGAATTTGTTATACAACTAGTAAATGTTAAAAAGACAATAAAAATGATATCTTTTTCATTAAAATTCTTTTTAAGCATTATTATGTTCATTTTTTTATGAATAACCTCAAACATTATATGATTCATAAGCTTATAAATTCACAAAAATGAAATAGTTTTAAAAAAAAATTGCGATTAAATTCGTAGTTTAGCTTTAATAAATAGTACTTGAAATAGCAAATAAAGAAAAATTTTTTAACTTACCAACTACAGCAGACAGTTACATGGCTATTGGGTCGGAGGTCGCACCCTGCCTAAAACCAGCCGTTAGGTCCTCAAATTCTTAAATAACTTTTAATAGATCCATCACTAATTTATTACAAAAGGGCCCTTTAATTTGCAAAATGGTTCCTAAACTTCAAAATGGATCCCCTAAAATAATTGCCCCTCTCCCGAATCGGAGGTACGGTGGAGCCTGACTACGGCTCTGATTGCGGGTAACAATTAAGCCTACAAATCTACGAAATAATGTACCTGTGTACAATTAAATGAAATTAAAGTTATTGGCTAATTAACGATTATAGTAATGGTGTATTTAACAAAAAAAATGTTTTGTTAAAGCAAAAAAGACCTAGTCAAGGTTGTCTTTTTAATATAAAGACTGTCTTGACAAGGTTTAACCTATTCGATGAAGTTAAATTAAGTTTCTAAAACTTTAATAAAAAACTCACTATGGGTATTTAAACTTACTCTCAGCTTACATACCCATAGTTGCTACTCATTTTTTATATTTTATTTACTTTGAACCTATGTAAAAAAACATTGCAATAAATCTATTAAAGAATACACCACCCCCATACGTCCCTATTTCCCCTCTCCGCTATTTTCAAAAAACAGAAATTAGGGACCAAAAGTGCTAAACTGATTTAACTAACTGCAACATAACATAATTACATAATAGTTTTTCGATGAATTTTGGAAGGTGCAAAGGAAATGCATGTGAAGACTTATCTAGAAAATATAATAAAAAAAGGAATATAGAGTCCTTCAACAACAATTCAATGTGAGAACATAAAGGAAAATTTCTTTAGTATAGTAATCAAAAAAAAATTTAAACGAACTTATTATTAAGTTACATAATTACAAAACTATCTTCATTTCAATAACATTTTATGTTCATGTATGTTTTTTATATAAAAAAACAGTTAAAAAAACGTTTTTCTAACGTCTACTAAGAAAATTTTTTGTTAAAAATTGCCAAGAGTCTCTTTCTCGCCATTAATAAGGGTTTAATGTCTGCCGTGAGTTCTGCGCAAACCTGCATGAATGAGCATTAACTATATTATTAAGTTGCTTATAATATAATATGATGATGATTAGAGATAAGACTGCCAATGTCTTCTTCTTGCATCTATTTATTAGTATATACATATTTATATACATACATATATATATATATATATATATATACATACATACATATATATATATATATATATATATATATATATATATATATATATATATATATATATATATATATACATATATATATATATATATATATATATATATATATATATATATATATATATATATATATATATATATATATATATATATATATATGTATATATATATAAATATGTATATATATGTATATATATATATATAGAAATATATATATATATATATATACATATATATATATATGAATATATATATAGATATATATATATATATATATATATATATATATATATATATATATATATATATATATATATATATATATATATATATATATATATATACCCAATGTTAGCGTAATTTATTGCAATGTATTACAAATTAAAAAGAATGTAAACTGTAACGAATCAATGTTAAACAGCAACAATACAAAGTTGTTTAACCTAACTGGTAATAAAATCTTTCTCGCTGTCTATTTTTGGTATCTATAATCTGGATTTCTTACTCTGTAACACCATGCCATGACGGGACTTTCTCCTATAAATTTGACAGCTCGCAGCGTTAATGTCTTTAATTGTTCTTTCTACTGCCTGTGAATGACATGGTACATCGGGCAGTAGCATTTGATGTGTGTAAGTAAGTTGATCGTTTGAAAGGTGTGAAAGCATTGGAGAAGACGTAACATTACTCTGGTCCCAGTCAAACATGTTAGTAAACGATGTCGCAGCCAGATTTAATCTTATATCCTTCTTATCAAAGACTCGATCCGGTATGTTACTATTAGTCTGCTTCGTACTTGCTCTTATTATTTTAACTACTGATAAACGACGAATTTCCATATCACTATCACTAACTGCAGCTAACAGAATGTTTTCAGCAAGCGCAAAGTAGCAGTTATTTTCGAGAACAGGACGAACCGCAGCCTGATCTAATGCATCAAGCTCCTAAAACAACTGAACTAAGTAAATGAAGTTGTTAGCACCATTTTGGCAAGAAGAATTTGATTTGATTTTGAACCAAATGCGTCCGTAAAAGTTCAAAATGAAATGCTCTTCTGAGAACTGTTCTGAGAACTCTTCTGAGAACTCTTCTGAGAACTCTTCTGAGAACTCTTCTGAGAACTCTTCTGAGAACTCTTCTGAGAACTCTTCTGAGAACTCTTCTGAGAACTCTTCTGAGATGCCACCTCTCTAGACATGTAGAGACTCAAAATCCTGCTTGCTTTCGTCAACCACCGAGCATGACTTATATTTCCAGGTTAACTCTTCTCGAGGAAATCAATATCTGTAGTAGCCTGACGTCCACGCTGTACTACTAGACATGCTTTCAAAAAGTACAGTTATTTTCTGCTAAAATTCTTCTTGATAGCTTCATCACAATCAGTCAACTTACAAGTAATTGGCAAATAATTAACAACAAGCAATTCATTCGGATCATACTCTAGAGCTGAGCTAATTGTACCTGTCGATGTGGAAGGTCCTGTATTTCGAGCAAATTCCACGTCTGCCAAAAACCTTCTAAATGGCAGCTCGTTACAGTGTAGAAGGCATACCAACCACTGTAATGGTCTACCTAAGTTCTCCTTCAATTTTCTTATGATTCCGTTGCTTTTACCTGTATTATTATTTGTGCCATTATACACAACACCTTGAATGCTTTCTACGGAGTTTGTCTCTATAATAACTGACATTAACTCCTTTGTTATATCAGCAGCTTTACTACTTTCAGGAACTATATGATCGATGTATATGTTTCCAGGATACGAGACAATACTGTAGTGTTCTTCTTTTTTACTTCTTCTACAGCTAAAACTCTCAACTAATGTAACGTCTTGTTTTCCATCAAAGCCTATACAGCACAATTCTTTATTGCTTTGTATATGTTCTTTAACCAGAGTATCTCACCAGAAATTCCTTTGTCGACGTAGCTTTGAAGGATCAAGAATTGTTGCTGAAGACAACACACTGAGGTCCTTTAAAACAGCATTAACAATAAGACATGTATCTCTGTTGCTTATTTTGCATCGATCAACTGCTTTACATAATTCCTTGTACTCGCTTCTGTTCTGCACTGATACTGTCTCTTCCTCTGATGTATAATTACTTTCTGACGTCTTACGCTTATCCTCATCAGTATCTTCATCAGTTTCATATTCAACTTCTTTTGAGTGTGCTTTATCACACACTGATTTCATAAATTTGCGTTTTTGTCTATTTTCCTGTGTTGCTGTCGTTTCTTTGTCTACTCCACCATTTACCATATTTCTAACAGTTTTCTGGTCAACCTAGAAATCCCACTCTATCAATGGAATTTTATTTGGCAGTGGGCACGTGCATAAGTTCCCATCTCTAATGCCCAAATCAAAGCATTTGCAGGTATAAATGTCAAATAACTGCTAAAAGAATTCAACTTCTCAGGGAACGTGTCTGATATTCTTTTTGCATCTGAATATTTTTCAACTGTATGCACTTTATCCGTCAGTCTTTTTATCCTAATGGTTGTGCTATTCACTTCTATTGTGGGAATACTTGCTTTTGAATAAACACATTTCACTCTGTCTGCTAAAATTGAATACCTTTCTTGCAAGCTAATTTCTAATACTGTTTTATGATTATAAAATGGCGCCTTAATAACATCTTCGTATGATGGGATTTGATTTTCAGGAAGATCAACTAACTGTCCAAACAGTGGATGTTTAGTTGTACTTCGTGTACACATACTATTCATATTTAATATAATTTGTCTAAAATGATAAGAAAAACTACAACAAGTTATGTTCGCAATTATTAAAAGGTGTTAAAAAAATTTTTCATTAGAATTTAGTCAATAATTATTCCAATCTTTATACAGACTATAATATGCTTAGCCCTCTCATAAATAGGCTTACATGTTAAATGAAGTGATCTTTCTACAGTCTAAACTATAGCCTACTGTAGTGTACATCTATATTATCCTATTTGAATTTTATTATAGATCAATTATTGCAAAGAAGAAAATAAAATTACAAAATAGTATATTAGATATTTTGCTTGTTTCTAAAAAGTCCAGCACATGGTTTGTTGCTAATGTTGGTGACGTCACATGTAAATAACGTTTGAAAATATATTCCATTTTTTTTTTAGTACTTGACTAAAAAAGAAATGGATAAAATTTATATAATGCATTTTAGTCAATGATTTATTGATGGTACGTATTTAGATTGTATTGAGGAAATGGTTAAAATACATCAAATAATGTAAGACTTTAATCAAAAGTACGAACCCCTAATGGTTTATAAAAAATCTTTAAATATTATTTTCATACAATACTGATGCCAAGAAAACTTTTTGTTCATCTACAGGAAAGATAAAAAAATTCGACATATTCGATATATAAATACATATATATATATATATATATATATGTATATATATATATATATATATATATATATATATATATATATATATATATATATATATATATATATATATATATATATATATATATATATATATATATATATATATATATATATATATATATATATATATATATATACAAATATATATATATATATATATATATATATATATATATATATATATATATATATATATATATATATATATATACATATATATATATATATATATATATATAAGTGAGGTTAGTATTGCGTTGTAAAATACAAAAACTCTTGTTCGTATGACAGTGCTCAATATTATTAAATAATAGAGCAATTTATACTTTATGTAATTAAATGAATAAAAAACATCTAAATAGCGGGACTTAAAGTTTTATGCCCGAAGGCAATTATCAGCCCTGAATACAAACAAAAAACGTCAAAAATCCGTTTAAAAAACAAAAAATTATATACCGTAGAAGGGATTCAGACTTTATAAACAAATCTGAGTTTAAACAAAACAAGAAGCCGATATAGTTTACTAGTCTCCTGTGTCAAATAAAGAGAGCAAGAATTTTTTTGAATGTCGACACTGAGATACAATTTCATTCTTTTTGTTTAGTAAATTTGTTCCACTATGTGATAAAATTACATATTTTTCATAGAGTCAGAGGTGGCATTTTTTTGTTGTAAGATTATAGGTTCTGCAATGTTTAATCACTTCATAAACATTAAATGCATGCAATGTTTAATCACTTCATAAACATTAAATGCATGCAATGTTTAATCACTTCATAAACATTAAATGCATGCAATGTTTAATCACTTCATAAACATTACACTTCACTAAAAAACATTAAAAAACATATTATATTAAAAAAGAACTATAAAGAAATCGTTTCCTAAATCAACAACAACCTAAACAATAATTACCTTTTAAAATTCAATTTTTTCCCATATAAATTTTTGAAATGACCAAAACAATTGAAAATCTTCTTATATATTTGTATACTAAGTACGATGCGATTATGCGCACACTCATGGATAGACTCAATATAGTTGAAGAACGGGTTACCAAACTGAATCTAGATCTTCATACTCTCAAAACAACTCCATCACCTACCGCAGTGGCAGCACCACTGCTTGGAATGTTGTAGTCGCAAAGGGGTTAAAAACAACACCAAAAGACCAAGAACAAATGAATTCTATTAACACAATAGCCCTCGAGGAAACAGAGCTAGGAAAATAACTATACATGGTGCTCCAAAATCTTCCAATACCGATCTATCAATTGCTAAAGCCCAGCACAAACTTAAAGTAGAAATAACTTTTCCATTATTGGGGACAGACAAGTCTTTATTTGTAAATCATTTTCGCCTTAAACCCAACGTAAGTACCCCTGAACTACCCAGTCCAATACTAGTAATCCTTACAGATGAACCAGCTAGAAACAGAGTACTTAAAGAAGTCTCCACCTTTTTTGCTTAATCAACAACAGAGTAGATCATATTTCCCTATTCATCAACCCTGATATGACTTTAAATGAACAAATTCTGGCGCACCTTCTCAGAACTGAATGCAATAAAAGTGTGCCGCTCTTAGTCCAACTGCTACTTCAATCTATGTTATTCGAGGTAAAACAATAAAAGAATTAACTAGACATCATTAGCCACCAATGTCAATCAAAAACCAACTAGCAACACCTCCAACAACACATTTATCAATTCAGAAAGTTCCAATAAAACGTTTCATTCCACCTACGCAAATCATTATTAAAACTTTGAAACATATTTCTACAAAAGAAAATCTAAACAGACGACTAAATAAAATCATTAACTGTGCATACTTCAATTCAAGATCACTTAACAATAAACTGAATCATTTGCATATTCTTCTCCGAAACGGCAATCTCGATATTAACTTTATCACGGAAACCTGGTTAAACAACAAAACTCCAGACTCATTACTGTTAAATGGAAATGACTTCCAAATATTTCAACGTGATCGTATGGCAATGGTTAAGGCTCACTCATATTAGTGCGAAGTAACATCCATTTTGTACAAATTAGTTTTGATGTTCCTGAAAAACTTGTAGAAACTGAAATTACATGTGTAGACGTATGTGTCTCCTCTAGTCTAGAAAAATTATGCATTTCATGATTTTACCACCCCCTGTGTGCAGCTTCATGTTTTTTGAAAACCAAAGCCTTATGTAAGATGTTATGTAAAATTTCATCAACTTGTAATCATACGTGTATGTATCAGGCAGTTTTAATCTACCACTTATTGGTAGATTAAAATTGCCTGATACATGGTAGGCTAACAGGTATTGGTCAATACCTGTTAGCCTAGACGATTCTTGTCACGACATGTTCATAGAAACTTGTAAAGTGAACGCTCTAACCCAGCTGGTATCAAACAGTACCCAATTAAACAACATTTTGGATCTTATATTACCCAATGATAAAATCAATGTATATAACCTAGTAACTACAGACCCTTTTTGACCAGTACCTGTGACCATGGTACTATTTCTTTAATTGCAATTTGGGAACGTTAATTAGCAATAAAATACCATGATTTCCAGTTTCATTTCATTTTCATAAGTCCAACTTCAATAATATCAACAAAGAATTATTTAATGTAAAGTGGTACAGATTAGGTGAGTAAAATCTTAATATTGAGTCCTTCTGGCGCGTTATATGTGACATTTTGAACTCAAGCATTTTGTTGCACGTACCAGCACTCCATAAAAAAGATGCAGTATTCAACCTCGCGCACTTCGAAGTTTGGCATTATAAAAAAAGAACTATTTTAAATACTTTTATCAAATACAAGATTGCTCACATTTATACGATGCAAAATATTAAAAAAAGCTATTAATAAGGAGAAAGATGTTTTATATATATTATTATTATTACTATTAATAAGGAAAATATCAATAAATTTTACTCTTTTATCAAAATAAAATCCAAGCGTCACCATTATGTTGCACCACTTCAAAGTTCTGATGGCTTTCTTTGTTTAGACGATTGTAAAAAAACGCTTAATTTGAACAACTTTTTTGGCTCTGTCTTCATCACTAATAACGGTGTTAGCCCTCGATTAGATTTTCTATCCTATCAAAACTCCTTGAGTAACGTATTACTTCTATATGATTCTGCCGTTTCATCACTACAAAAAGTCCTAGCAAAATTTTCCAAATCTCCACATGGTTACCCTCAAATATATTTAAAATCAATTGCATCTACCTTGCCATTCCTTTGTCTATTTTGTTCGAAAAGTCAATCACCACTAATTCTATACCTGAAATTTGGAAATCAGCAATAATTTCTCCAGAGAAAGGTCACCCTTCTCTACCTTACAACAACAGACCTATTTCAATGACCTGTATCGTTTGCTAGGATATGGAATCAATCATTACTAAAACCATAAAATACTATCTGCTAAATAATAACTCTTTCTCTCAACATCAATTTGGTTTTATAAATCACAGATCCACAAGTTCCCAATGCAATGCTGGCAACTTTAAAAAAAGGAACCACTGCCTTAAATAACAAAAAAACAGTTGATATCATCCATATTAATTTTGAAAAAGCTTTTGACTCGGTAACTCATCCTTAACTAATATTCAAATTGCAATACTTTTGAAATAAATACGGACTATTTAATTGGATTAAAAACTTTGTTATTAATTGCTTTCAATGTGTGTGTGTTGGTACCTCATATTCTAAAATCGCTTCAGCAAAGAGTAGCATACCACAAGGAACTGAACTAGGACCTATACTGTTCTTGTTATTTATTTATTACAACATATTTATTGCCCAGATGGAGATTGTGGCATAAGCTGTTTGCTGATGATTTAAAGTTGTATCAATCAAGAAATGTATACAACAACATTGATATTGTAAACACTGTAAATAAAATCTTGGCATGGTTCAAATATTGGTAACTAATAATAGCAACAAACAAATGTTTTTATTTATGTTATGGAAGATATAATATACCTACTCGTCCTTATTTATTAAATTCCGTTATCAATATTTAAATTATTTACTCAATTCAGGATTTTGCAATCACTATATCCTTTGATATGAAGTTCTCTAATCACTGCTCTCGTTCTTTAAGCATAACATACTCTTGCGTTTACTTACTTTCAAAATCCTTCATCTCAAACAATTCTTAACTTTTGTTAAAAGCTTACAAAGTTACTGTGTGGCCTGTATTAAAATCTTGCACCCCAGTTCGGAGCCCTCGTCATTTTAAAGATTTATTTTGCATAGAAAAAGTTCAAAAGTACTTTAACAGAATTGTCTTCAAAAGCGTCATATTACATACACCGAATACTTATTAAGACTTATTACTTTTTAACTAGAATCTCTTAAATACTGCAGAGTTAAGTTTGATCTTTATATGACATTTAAAATTTTACATAATCTCGTTGATTTACCATTTTCAAATGTTTTCACCTATTCCAATTTGAAATATTTTACTAGAAGTTTTCGCAAAAGTTTACTCCACGTAATAAATACATTAATGATACTAAAATATTACTTAACAGCGAAGGAATCATTCAAGTATGGAATTCACTTCCTGACCACATAGTGAACTCGCTCTCACTGTCAGCATTCAAATTGAATTTAAAAAAGTATGATTTCAATTTTCACACAGTCTACTAACTTATGTTTTTCACATTTACTCATATTAAATTTTCTTTTTTTGCTTTTTTGGTGTGACATTAGAGTAATGTAGTAATTACCTGTCTCACCATTTTCTATTTTGTACATTTTTAAAATACCAGTAAATATATAATAATAAATATATATTTATATTGTATATATATATATATATATATATATATATATTTTTTGAAAATTTGTTAACTGCTCTACATGGTATTTTGAAACTGCCTCTTTTAGACAATGAATTAAAATTATTTCTTGAAAACACTTCTATTGTATCATCACAACATCAACCAAAAATATTATAAGACACGTAGAAAAATCAAATTTTAATCAACGATGAATCCAAGGTTTTAAAATGCGTATCAAAATGTTGTAATTTATGTACTATGTATCTTCACTTTGTAAACGATTTTACCACACCATCTGGTAAAGTATGGAACATTACAACTTTAATATCATGTAATTCCCAAAAGATTACTTATTATTTGTAAGGTAATGGGTGTGATGGAAAAACATCAAACTACTAATTATCTAAGATGCAAAACGATACTATTCTTAAATAATAAATTATGTTACAATAATAAGGTATCAAAAATAGAATGTAATTTAAAATTTAAACTACATAAATTGACGTTTTACTTCCTAGATTGTTAAGTTAATGAAGTTGATTATCAGATTGTTTGCAAGAGATTTTTAAATTGCTTGTCATACATAACGACAAACACGTAAAGAATTAAAAAAAAACAATAATAAATAAGTCCAGATTTAAGATTAAGGTCGAAAAAAAAATCTGCCATAAGAACTTGCTACATTCTTTCGGAATTTACATAAAAACCCAATAAAATCGTTTTAAATAATGTTTACTAAATCTTGAACTTTTAATTGCTGCAGTGTAAATAAATGAATGTTTTATAAGTTATCATTAAATTTTTATTTGATTGAGATTAGACTATATGAAGGCTTATTATATTTTAATAATAAATTTCATTCAGTAAAATTTAATGACTTTAATTATACTAAGAAATTTGAATTGATCCATCCATACCCAAGTTTTGACAAAAGAATAATTTTTACATTTTTCCTCTAGCTCATAATATTGTTCTTTTGTGGTCATAGGCAGGCGTCCTAAAACTGAATTATCCTCAACCGCATCATAATCTGGGGACTATCTGCTTGTTTGACTTTTAGACTTTGTAGAACGCTTTCTATTGCGTAAAGCAGTTTTTATATCAAGTGCACCCATTACTACATACGTAAAATTCAGTATGTGCTGTTTAAATTCTAAAAATTTCTTTTTTCATTAGAGTTTCATTACACCAAACATCCAAGTCAGCATTAGCTCCAACTTAACAAAAAATATTTAAATAATCCTATATAGTTCTGATTTAACGAAGAAAAGTATGTAATACTATTAAGTTTCTAAAGTTTATGTATTTTTGTATTGTAAGTGTATTTATGCATTGCAATTTATTTATGTATTTATGTATTGTATTTATGTATTTACAGGGTTCCCCACTTCATTTCGAAAATGTATCATTTAATTTCAACATTGTATCTGTACATTTCGACAATGTTTTATTCAATTTTTAAACCGTCGCATTTAACTTTGACCGTTTTGCATTCAATTTGACAGCGCTAAGAATACTTTAAATAATATAAAAACAAAACAGTTAAATTTTTTCTAAATTCATTTAGAAAAAATTTAACTGTTTTGTTAATTAATTTTTTAGTTTGTATACAAAATAACGTTCAAACAAAAAATTATATTATAAAATATTGTAATCGCAAACATTCGCTTGATAAAAAAAAATACTAAACTAAGTTTATTCTTCAATAATTGCTTCTCTTCTTGAACACGGAATCATATACCCAAGCACGTGCCCGTAATAGTTATTAAACTTTGTGCTAGTAATATTCAACGCACCGTTTTGTATGTTTTCAAGCAGTTCCACCTTCTGATAAACTATTTTCATTCGGAAAACATATTTTTAATGAGATTTAAAAAGGGAAAATATGGAGGTAAAAACTTCAAAGAATGACCAACACGTACCATTTCATCTTGAACAACAACTTCATTAAAAGTTCATTCTGTTATTACTAAATGAATAAAATATAAAAAGCTTTTTCTGGACAACAGACGAAAATATTTCTTGACCGTTATTGGGCTACTTTTTGTGTGGCCCTCTTTCCAGCTAAAGAAGGTCCTCTTCTAACTCACATTGAAAGGGTAAACACTATTTCATCAGTACAGAATGTTTTATTGTCATTTATAGAAGACAAAACTTCATGAATTTTTCTCCATAAGTAGCGCTTTTATTAATTACGTCTTTAGAAATTCTTCTCTCTGGAATATTGTGAACACGTTTTTAAAGTATGATTAAAACTATCAATGCATCTTGCTATAGTCAAATGACTGTCTTAAATGGATTTTTGCTAAATAAGTCTTTGTTTAATGTCCTTAAGAGTCATTCTACAATCATCATCATTCCAGTTTTAGTTTGATACCTTGGATTGATCTGTTAATATTTTGTTTCTAGAACCACCTTTTAATTGCATTCTATCGGCAAACCATTTTTATATATTTTAATAATTGAATAGATTGCAGTTCATTTAAATCCAAATAATTTGCAATTTCTGATGGTGAAGTTCAAAGTAAGATTCCATTAACCTTGAACAGCTTTTATTGTTGATTGTTGGATTTGGCATTGCTGTTTATAAATTTTGAAAATGATGTTTAAGCTTTTACTTTAAAATCTTATTGTAGTGAAGAGAAAAAATATTTTGGATAATAAAAAGACTTTTATTTACATGATAAAAAATTACGACATTAATTTATAGTTTGATGACAATTTAGTTATGAATTGTTGGGATATTTTCCAAATGTAGCTATTTTTTTTTGGTAATAAAATATCATAAATCCAGTCAATAAAAATAAGATAATGTAGCAATTAAAAACAATTATTATGGCAAATTGAATAATTAATATCCACATTTTTTGCTTTAACTATATTATAGATTCAAAAAATTTTTGAAACCACATTTATGATGTTAGCATTCACTTTAAGTACTGTAGAATTAAAAAAAAAGCTACACTAATTATTTTATTGTCCCGATTAAACTCAATCCATTATTATTTAACTAAACTTTTCATCATAAATATGAAAATTTTTATTCAAAATTTAATGTTTTTAAATTGTCGAAAATGTGATGCAACAGTGTCGAAATTGAGTGCAAAAGTGTTAAAACGTAGTGATAAAATGTCTAAATTAAATGCAAGTGTCGAAATGTAGTGATACAATGTTGACATGTGGTGAAAAACCCTATATTATTGTAAGTTTTTTTATGTATTTATGTATTATAAGTCGTATCTGCATAGGTCTTAATGCAAGTGAAGGAGAATCAACTAGTTAATGGATAGGTACTTTAGTAACCGAACTCTCAAGATCTACATTCCCACCACATGAGTCTGTATCAGAGCTATGCTCTATTGCAGTTTGCTTTCTGGGATACTTTATTCTTTTGTAGGCCTTTGAGCGTGATAGCTAATGAAAAAAACTCTCTTATGCATATTGGCTGCAAAAATAATAATTCATATGTTTTATAATTTTGTAATAATAATAAAAATTTTAATATAAAATTTAAAAAATATTATGCAACTTAAAGTCAAAATGTTAACAACACCTTTTTTTCATTTAGGTAATATCTTACGTCCCAATAAGAAAAATTACGTTGGAACAACATTTTTCCAAAGTCATCCTTAACGTTGGAAAGACATTGGTACCCAGCGACCATTTGTTTTTAAAATTTACCTTCTAAATGTATTTTAAATGTCTTTTAAAGGTCATCTAAACATTCATACGTAAAGAACGTTTAAAAGACGTTTAAAAGACATGTAGATTGTAATTTTTAAAAACAAATGCCCGTAGGAAATGATGTTATAAATGAAACAGCGGGAAAACGTCATTTTGCTAACGCTATTGCAACGATGTAAAAATGACGTTTTAACATCTTTACATTTGAGCTAAATGACGTTTTTCTGCTGTTTCATTTATAACATCATACCTTAAAGGCATTTGTTTTTAAAATTTGTTTAAGGAAAGGCGTTACAGCAACGTTAAATTTAATACAAAAGACGTTATAACTACGTTAGGCAAACTTTGTATTTTAAGCGAATAATGACGCTGAGATAACGTCATTTTTTGCTCAAAATGCAAGGTTTGCCAATCTATTCTATTATTGTTTAGACGTTGGAATAATGGTAGAAATGAAAAATAAACCAATGTAATTTTGATGAAGTTGGCCAAACGTTGCAAGAAAAACGATCAACAACGTATTTCTAACATTTTCACAATGTTACATTGTATAACATCGCGCGGTGATGTTCTTTTCATTATTTATTTATTAAGGTCATACATTGCAATTATATTAGTCTAAGCAACTTATTGAATACGAAATTTAAAAGACTAAAAAAAATAAACTTTGCTGTACTTCTTTTTCAAAATTTTAAAATTATATACAACTGCTTAGAGTGAAACTAGATTGATTTTTACATTTTTTCCAAATTTCGAGCATAACGCAATTAATTCGTGAATTCTTTGTTTGACACTATGAGATAAATTCATATAAATAAATAGTTATAAACAGATTTAATTAAAAGCATTATCAACAAATGGAAAACATTTAGTAGGAACAAATAGAAAGAATTACTATAAATACCAAAAATTGAGTTTTCCTTTCTTTAAAAAATTATTGACAGCAAATGTTTGAGTAAAACCCTTTAAAATAGAAAAAACAATTTTTTATTATAACTAGCAAAATAAAATTATTTAAAATAACATTTTTTTATAGTAACTCTATTGTTTTATACTATTTATTCAAAGCACACAATCATGACATAATGGACAAACAACATTTCTTGTTCTACTCGAAAAATTAACTTTGCATTTGAGTTCAGATTTTTGACCAGTTTTCTTTTTACAGAGGCATTTTTTGGCACATATAATTCTTTGTATAACTTAAACTGCATGGTACAACAAAGAAGCCGTTAAAATAGCAACATGGAATTATTTCACAAAGTAAAAAATCGAAATTTATTTCAATAATCTCTGCCACTTTTCAAAAAAAACCCAGCTATTTTAACCATCTGGAACCACTTTTGATTTGCGTTTTTTTTTCTCAAAAATTTATTACCTGAACAATTTATTTCTCCTAAACGCTTGACAATTTGAGAAAATGGCATGTTCTTACCTCAAACCAAACATTGATACATACCCAATGGCATTAGTACTAGAATTATCATTTAACATACGAATAGAAACACTAAGGGAAAGAAAATGTATATAAAGATCGTGTTTTAATACATTCTTCAATACATAGGGTCCAGTATACATAAGAAATAAATAAAACTCTGTAGCCTTCCATCTTTTAAACTCTCCAAGTGATCCTGGCTGTCTGACAAAATCAGATAGCATATTACCAGATAAGTCATTTAATTATTCAGTAATATGATTAATTTGGGCATAAGACAACCAACATATGCTTGGTCTATCTATCCAAAGTATCAATTCTTGTCTAACAACCCCAAGACAAACTAAATGCATATAGTCTAAAACAAAGGAAGCAACACAAGTGCTTTAATATATTTGATGATCTTTATAATACATTTTAGCAAACTGTTAGTCTGAACGAAGAGCAAAATTAACGTGATTAAAACAACTTTTCCTTCCCATTTACTCTCGTCAATACATCGTTCATGCCGGTGTAAGAATTGTGTGGCTTTATACATAAATAAAAGTACGTGCCGGAGTATCACTTGTTCAAAACTGTAAACTAACATTTGAAAAGTTATCTTTGTAAACCAGACCATTTTCTGAAAGTATTTTGAATTCTTCCAAAAACTGTCTAAAAAACTCAATAAAAGAGTTAGTTATTTGTTTGCCACAGAAAAAAGCAACACGAAACAGAGATTTAGAACCAAAATGGCGAAGTAAAGACCAAAGCTGGGTATTGCTAGATTTAAAAATGGCAGCTCATATAAATTTTCTATTAAATGTATGTTGTTATTAATACTTGCTTTATCATCTTAGAGCATATTTTTAATACTAGTAACTAAACCTAGATAGATATAGTTACCAGAGCAGATTTTTTCAGTAATCACACAATTAGGCGTTTTAAATATAGTTTTAGAATTTTTTTGGTAGGTCCTCGCGTCCATGTTTGTGCAACAAGATAAGCAAATTATTTAATGAAAAATGTGTAACTGCATGTTTAACCACCTACACGGCAAGATTATGCGCCAAATAAGGACAACGTTCAAAATGAAAAGACTCAGAATGAAAAAGAATTACCAAATTCATCACATGTTGAAGACAGTTTAGTTATAGATAATATAGAATCACTTCCTAAAGTAATAATACTATTCTGAATTGAACTAGAAAAAAACTCACCAGTTGAACTTTGATAATTATTATTTTCTAATATACTAGAAATCAAAGAATTATCTTTCATCATATTGTAGATCTCGAAGTCATTATATAATTATATATCTTTAAACTTGTTATCTACAAACACGAGAATATATATATATATATATATATATATATATATATATATATATATATATATATTATATATATATATATATATATATATATATATATATACAATCTGGGCTGTTTCCTGGCTATTTTAATGCTGGGACATTCCTTTCGTGAAAAAGTTTAGCGATGGATTTGGCCATATGACAAGGTGCACCACCATGCATATATAATTGTGTAAATAACTTTCTCTCTAATAAGTTTTTGTATTTTTCTTGGTTCATTATACCATCTACAATATGGAGTTGCCCTGTTCCATGAATAGATATCACGCTCCAGACCATAATCTTCTGTGGGTGTTTAACAGTTTCTTCAATACAGTCTGGATAATAAGCTTCTGTTGATCTTTTCCTAACATACTGTGTTCTTTCTCCCAAAACTTCTAGCATTGTCTCATCTGAGAAACAGACCTAAGCATAGAAAATACAAAGTTTCTTTTAATGGAACACCACAATTTCATAACAATCTATAAGTTAATTATTACCAATACTAAACAGAATGTCGAGGTTGCTCACTTAATGCAATTACTACATTTAAAACAAAAAGCGAAAACTTTATTCTAATAAGTAATAATAACCAGCAAACAAGGACAATGTTTACTAAAACAAATAACAATATTCAATAAATACCGATGTCCAATCATCTTCAGTCCAGTTCTGGTAATCTTTCGCCCAAGCTAGTCGCTTCTTGCACATTGCCGGTGTAAGCTTTGGTTTTTTATGTGGCCTGTAGGCCTTGTATCCATGTTCCACTAGGCGTCTTCTCACAATTCTACTACTAACTTCAACTCCAGTTTTCCTCCATTCACTGACTAAATCAGAAGATAATCTATGCCTGTTTTCACGACAAAACTTTATCAATTCTCGATCACCACGGAGTGTTGATTTGCGTGGTCTAGCACAGTTACTTCTCTTAGTTTCAGTAACATTGTCACCAGTAAACAAAGTTTTTTTAATTCTGCTAACAGTCTGATGGGAAACATTAAGTCTTTTAGCAATTTTCATATTTGTAAAAGACGAATATTGCAACAAGGTAGCAACCTCACGACGTTTTGCGGGACTAATGTCCGAGCATTTAACCATTAATAATTTATAAAAATTTACAGATATATTATAGTAATTTCAAAATATAAACTTCACTTAAATCCAGTCAGTATATTAATTATGACTTATCATTAAAAGTTTGCATACTGTTCAACGTAACACCAACACAACTTCAATATGAACTTAATCACCTCGCGACTTCTTAACTGACATACAACGATAAAACTAAATTAAAATTGTTAGCATTATATAATATTTTTCAAAACGTTTGTTTATTAATAAATTACCATGGTTCCAGAACACTAACACGGCATGGGTTGTGTTATTTTTAAATCATAATCAAGAAAAAGTTAAATTTTTATGAATGTCCTAATTTAATGGTCAACAATGTATATATATAAACATATATATATAAATATATATATATTTATATATATATATATATATATATATATATATATATATATATATATATATATATATATATATATATTATATATATATATGTATATATACATATATATATATATATATATATATATATATATATATATATATATATATATATATTTTTTTTTTTTTTTTTTTTTTTTTTTTAGATTATTCACCTCCCCAAGGCCCGAGGCGGGCCACTACAGTCGAGGAGGATACTCATTTTTTTAATATTTTTTTTTTAATATTTTTTTTTTTTTTTTTTTTTTGTCATTATTCGTGGTGCAACCCTCTCTCAACTCTTTAACTCCGAAACACGAACCTTGCCGAGCAAGGCCGCTGCGCGGAGAAACTAAGTTGAGCGCGGTACTTCCAGGGACGTGGTGGGAGTCGAACTCCGAACCTCTCGCATACAAAGCGAGCGCTCTTACCACTACACCACTACCGCATTTATATATATATATATGTATATATATATATATATATATATATATATATATATAATAGGGTACGTCTATTGTAGCTTTTTTTTTGAGTTTTGAGTTGTGTAATGTTGCAGTTACTGTGTCTAGGTTAGAGATAAGGTTTTGCCTAATCTCAAGTATCCTGGTTTAAAAATGGCTTGCGAATTTATATTTCAAGTCTTAATTTTTGACAAGTTTTGTTAAACTTTTAATTTCAAGTATTTTATTTTAAGTCTAGTCATCTCGTTTTATAATATCTCGTTTCGAATTTATATATTTTGAATATAATGTAACTAATAAACGATTTTTTAAAAAGCGCAGTTGTTTCAAGAAGCTAACAAATTTTCGCTAAATCGTTTGCACGCATTTAAATATAAATTTTGCAAATACATTTTTATATTTAAAAGTTGGTTTTAAAATTAAATATCAAATATCGAAAAGTCGGTTCAAAACAAAATTGTAATTTAAAGAAATCTTTTAGTATCAAAGATCGGAACCTATGGTTATACTTAATTTAGTCGGAGAAACTAATGATTTTACTCAATTCCTGAGGGGCTATGGGCCCCCAAATTTTTTCAAAAGGTTTTTGATTCTTTTGTTTTAACAAAGCATGTTTTTAATAGTAAGTTCTGATATTTTAGGTATTTTTGATGTGTTGGCCCCCACTAAAAAGTCACGCTGTTGCCCATGATCCTTCATATAGTATATACTCTTTAGTACAGTATGTATTATTTAGTACAGTTTACATATATAATTAGTCCACGAAAATGCATTAAGGCTACAACTACACCGATGAAAAGTAAAAAAAAGTATTGTGGTGGCTCATGTGAATTATAAATGACAGATCCAAGCACTTTTAGACAGGTTATTCAGTACTATTACTATCTTATGCATATAAATCCAAATGCAGATATTGTATTGATGACTCAGCAAATAAGCATTAACTTAAAATCAATTTGGGCTACAATAAACTCAAGTTTACATTTTACAACTGACGAATCTATTAATATTAAAGATCTTCTCGTACTTTTTAAGGATCTTAATCGCAAGCACGGAAAATCAAGCGCTAAAAGAAATCTTAATTCAAACTTAGACAAACTTTTTGATATTTCTGCGTGTTCCTGTTCATTAAATGTGCTTTCCTGTAGTGACAGAAAAGTTTCATGTAATAAAGATAATTGCATCGAAGAACCTATTGTATGCCTTTGCTCTCAAAGTAATAAAGAACCTCTTGAAAGCACAGCATATCTTCGTGATCAGAGGAAAAAAATTGGTCCAAAAGGTGCAAATCAACTTTCTTCCGTTCGTAGATTATCTGTCAAAGGATTCAAAGACTTGATATAGAAGGACAAAAAATATCTAATAAGCTAGTTGATGAAGATGAATCCTTCATACTACACGTAAACTTAATTAAAGAAACAAGTGGTTTAACCTTTACGGAGGTAAATATTATATAAATACTTGTAGTAGATGAAACAAAAAGCATTTTATTTTATTAACTTTTTTAAGGATGAAGGTGAATGAAAACCAATAAATAATCCTATTGGAAAATACAACTTCTAAAATTTGCAATGAAACTAGTCAGAAAAGAGTGTTCGTCAAACGTAGGTGCAGCCTATGCAAATGCTTTACTACATGACATAAAATATCTCCGAAAAAACGATGTTGATATAAAAGATATTTTGATTGATAAAGCCAAATTAGATAGGGTTAAGTCAAAAATAAAAATCGTGAGTGAAGATGAGGATTCAGAACAAAAAAAACAGTTAATTTGCGGTAG
The DNA here is from genome assembly GCF_038396675.1 of Hydra vulgaris. NCBI lineage: Eukaryota > Metazoa > Cnidaria > Hydrozoa > Anthoathecata > Hydridae > Hydra > Hydra vulgaris. Next base: position 9,314,890 of record NC_088926.1, on the reverse strand, counting down.
GGTTGACAGCAAGCTCGATCAGATAACTAAAACAAGTAAAGTAATAAATTCACCTTGAGGAGAAGTACTAAAGAATTGCATTAAACCTGAACATCAGCTCACGTTTACTTATAAAGATAGAAAATTGAGTGGAAATTAAAGGACTCATAGGACGATTCCTGTCACTAGTGCTTCAGGCTTTGTTCTTGCTACCGAAACGTTCAGTGTTTTACTAGAACATAACAGTTTGGATAGTATACAAACTGTTCTTCTTGATAATACTGCTACCAATACTGGACCAATAAGTGGCTTAGTGGTAAAATTAGAAGAGTTTTTAAAAAGAAAACTAAAACTCATTGGATGCGCGTTACATTAAGATGAACTTCCGTTACAAGCTCTTTTTGTAAAACTTGATGAAAACAAAACATGCGTTGAAAATATTTAGGGTAGAAATCAAGTTTTGTTTAAATGTATTAAAAACCCAATTGTAGATGGCTTAGTTTATGATGTGGTAGTTGGCTTTGATTTATATTTATAAAGTAAACAACAAAAAATTGGAAGCAAATTTGAAGAAAATTCCGGAAATAAATTTTATTGCTAATCTTTGGTATGAGTTGGTTGACATCAGGATTACTAAATTTACGGAGCCCTCAACAACACAACATTTTTCAATTGAGCAAATCCAATAAATTAATAATAATAATGTTAAACCTGAGATCCCCGACATTCCATATTACTCCCAGAGTGTTGAGCGAACGGTAAAACTTGTATCGGAGGCATCCCAATATGTTTGCGGATTTGAGAATCGACATAGCTTCATTTTAACTAAACTACTTAGCAGATGCGTAAATATTTCGAAAGGACATAATTTGCATTCTTATTATAATAATTTTTAATTGAAAATGTTTTCCTAAAAATATATATCCATGTTCAAAATGTTTTAAATTGTAAAAATAATGTTTATTTTGATATTCTTAAGTAAATATAAAATAAAAAATTGCGCTATCAAATCTTCAAATAGTTAAAAGTTGTTTTAAAGTTAGCTAACTGTTATAAATTATGATAAACTTAAATCGTTCAGCAATCGCATTAATTTTAAAAAACAAATAAATATGAACATATTTAAATCGTCAATTTTTGCATATAACGCCTTTTAAGGTGTTTTTTCGCAAAATCCTACAAATCTTAAAATTTAAATCTGCAAGCAATTCTTAATCTAAAATCTCACAAATTTTGAGAGTAATCATAATTTAACTGTCTCCAACTACTGCAGTATTACGCAATATGCGGAACTAAAATCGATATATATATATATTTATATATATATATATATATATATATATATATATATATATATATATATATATATATATATATATATATATATATATATATATATATATATATATATATATATATACTTATATATACATATCATGGGCTATTCTAGGAAAATAATTTGGGCGACGGTGCCCCTGTGCCTGCGCCTTTTTGTAAAGAAAGTTATAGTTTGTTTTTTTTTGTAAAAAAAAAAGTATTTGCAAACAAAAAACAAAATGTTCCGCTATTTCTGAATTTGGGCGGCGCCTAAATATGGTCGGCGCTATCAAAAACGGTCTAAACATATATATATATATATATATATATATATATATATATATATATATATATATATATATATATATATATATATATATATATATATATATATATATATATATATATATATATATATATATATATATATATATATATATACATATATATATATATATATACATAATATATATATATATATATATATATATATATATATATATATAAATATATATTTATATATATTTGTGTATATATATATGTATATATATATATATATATATATATATATTTATACATATAAAAATGTATATATATTTATATATATATATATATATATATATATATATATATATATATATATATATATATATATATATATATATTATTTAGTTATGCTTTACTGGTTGCTTCAGCAAAGTTCACACTAATAGACATGACATTATTACTGGTGCTTGAAGTATTTTCCGGTTTTTACCATGTGCTGCTTTTTATTAAATTATTTAAATGGTTTATGGTTTTAAATTATTTAAATGGTTTTATTTGTACTTCTGAGCTGGTAGCATCAGGAAAGACCTTTAATACTGCATCTAAATTAAACAATTATACAAAAAAGTTATTAAACTGCTGTATTAAGATAGATTGGTTTAAGATATTGGGAAGATATGTATTTCAGGCAGCCCCGATGACTGAAATACACATCTGCCCAATATCTTGAACTTGATGAAGTCCGTAAAAAAGTCTTATATCAAACAAATATTGTTGAAAACCATACCCTAACCAAACTCTAGCCGTAACTGTTAGGGTTAAGCTCAGGGTTTTGCGAAGGGTTCGGTGTAAGCATGGTTTTAAATAAAATTAATTTTACTGTTGGCTTTAGGGTAAAATTATAATTTTTAATATGTGTTATATGTAAAACGTGACTCGATTTTTAACGGACTTACAAAAGGGGTATCTGAAATACACGTTCGCCAGATATTGTAACAGTAGTAATGATATTTTGAAAAATATTTTAAAAAATCTATAAACAAACTCACTGTTTATTACATTAAACAACATAGTTTTTTCAAACTTAAGCTTTCCTTGTTGACCAACAATATTGAGTTTTGTCTGAAGCTCAATTGACTTAGGTCCTTAACCATATATAATTCCACCAACACGTAAGATTTGTTTAACCCTAAAAAGAAAGAAAATATCAGCCCCATTAAAATATTTTACATGCAAAGTTTTATACAAGTGTATTATATTTTTAAACATTTTAATTATTTAATAATACTTAAGTTATATTTAAGCTACAATCTAAATAGTTTAAACATAAATGGGTTATAAATTAGGTGACATTAGTTGCAATAGCAATTGATTAATAATTATTTTTTTATTCATCTTTTTTTCTCTAAATCCTGTTAAACATATTAAAATATAACTCACAAATTCTTGTCCAAAACTTTTATTATGCATTTTTATTTCAATAATTTATGTCAATAATTAAGTTGGAATTTCTATGCTTAAATTATGTGCCAATGTACTTTTGGGTTGATATCGCAAACATATTTTGATTTCACATAGTAAATTGATGACTTATTGGAACTCTACACACAAAAAACTAAAAAAAGAAAAAAAAAGTTATTTAACAAAAATGTATTTTAACACAATTTATTACACATAATTTATTAATTTATTAAACCGGATAAATTTTCATAAACATTTATCTTTATTTGTAATATTTTTTAAAGATAATATGCCTCCATAACATAAATATAATAACTGACTTATATAAAAAATAAAGTAACAATATATTATGTATAACCTTTTTTCAGTATGTACAAATACTGAAAAAAAAATCTACACACTTTGAAAACTCATAACAAAGTTATTTTTGTCAACAGCCACAGTAGAAAGTTCTTTACTCTTTGGTAATCCACAACCAACTTTGTTTTGTGTTTCAATTCTTTCCGATTGTAATAGAGAACAGTTATCTGGTCTTCTTTTACTCTCAATCTGAGAAGATAGTGAACAAGAACTATTGGAAGATTGAAAGCGTGATTTTCTTGAAATATGGGATTTTGATGCATTTTGAAAACTGAATACTGACCGAGTAGATTGATTCAAGTCAATATTTACTTTATTCTGACTAGGTTCTTGTGTAAGATTTAGGTATTCTTTTTCTATATCTGGGGAAAACCCTTTATTTACTTTTAAAACCTGATTTGATTTCGGGCTTTGGAGGAAGTGTACAGCAAACGGCTAAAAAAAACGATTAAAAAATAAACAAAAAGCTTGATTCAAAAAACTTAACTCAAAAAAAATAAATTCCAAAAACTAAGTAAATAAATTAAAAATTTTAAAAATAAATACAAGAATACTAAGTAACTTAATATGCAAACACAAAAAGTTACGTTTTACCTTTTTTTGCAACGTGACACTCATCTTTTTTAAAATCAGAATTACATCAGTGTGTATTAGTTGTAATATTATATGAATGGCAAGTCATAAAATCTTTATCAGTTAATTTAATTTTGAGAATTTGAAGTATAAACCAATCATCTTGAGGTTCAACCCGGTTCCTCAACTTTTTTTCAGCCCCTTTTTTTAACTGCCTCAAAACTTTACCCTTAATTCAACTTAAAGGAACTGTGACAGAGAAAACCTTGTCTTCTCAAAGTCACTTTACACGACACCATTCAGACATAATAGCACACTACATAATGGTAAAATAGAAAAAACAAATAAATCTTCAGAAGAATATCATTAAAAAATAATTTTAAACTACTATTTATATCAGTAAAGTAAAAAAAATGAATAATTTAACATTTTTTATCAGTATGAAGTTTTGTAATAAATAATTACATAAAAAACCATAAAGTGTTTCTAATAATTATTAGACACACTTAATTGTTTTTAAGGTCTGTCTAAGTTATAATGCAAATGATTACCTTGTCTAGAACTAATTCCAAAAGGAACTTAAATTAGCATCAAATTTCCATAAACAAATAAAAAGTTAGAACAAATATAAATTTTAAATGGTGTTAATAAGTATTTAACTTCAACATTTTTGATTAGTTGAGAGAGTTTAGCGCTAGCATACTACCAAAATAAAGTATAAGTAATCAATGGCATTGAATCTATTAAACCTACGTAAAAAATCAAAAAAAATTGACTGAAAACTGTGTCTTACCTCCTTTAAGTACTAAAACGTCGTTCAGCATCAGCTGTAAATATAGGTGTGACCAAAACAATCCCTGCCAACTTTGATATTTGAGAAAATGTTTCAACAAGGTTATTTTCATGCATAAATTGGGATAAGGCATAAATGGT